>NC_136514.1:24904089-24914089 GCF_053919585.1 Euprymna scolopes | reverse complement strand
TTGAATGCGCTCCTGTATTATCAATGAAGCTACTGTTGATTTTATACGCCGATCTTTTCTGTTAGTGCGGTTATAAAATATCTTAATTGCATCTGATACAAAACCCATCTAAGAACACTTTACAGACACATAATATACATTTGTGTTTAACGTTTATAAAAGTCGGCGCGGCCGTTTCAGAGTCAATAGAAAATGAACTCGCATACACACTCGTACATACATACATACATGATGATTGCAACGTCTTGTCAGACGAGTGCCACTCCCTCAGACATTTAAAATCCATGAGCCCAAATGCCTGAGGGAGTATCTATACAAAGATGATGTTACAGAGTCTTAGCTTTGTACGGCAGCTATATCTCTCTCTCGGTTCAAAATGTTGAGATCCAGCAACAAGCAAGATAGCCAGCAACAAATTAAACTGCAGACCAGCTTAATGCGGGTACTGGTCTTCCGCTTTATGGTTTTTTAAATCAGAGATTTGCTTCTCCTAGAAAGGTTGCCTTCACCACGGCTTACGGGAGCCCTCTCCACCCCAATACACACACACACACACACACACACACACACACACACAAATATACACGGTGCTAGTTGGCCGTTGACCCCGAAAAAGAGTTCATTCGCCCTTTGAAAGGTCTTGTTTTTAATCCTTCAGGGAGACTAGCCACCCTCCTCACCAAACAAGTCTGGTAGGGGAACCAGTTTAGTCGCCGGTGACCCGACCATGAGGCAAGTAGTACTGGGTTACATGGTACCAGTAGCATATGACATGACCTGACATACATACACACATACATACATACATACATACATACAAAGTATTTTTATATATAAATAGAAATACAGATTTGAACCTGAATAGTCGAAGGTTAAATAAACCAAAACGTTAGAACAATTATCCAGGGTAGAAATAGTCGTCAGATTAATCTAACTAGTAATCGATATTAAGGTACTTGAGCAGTATAATAGAATTTTGAACAAATGCACTTTACGTTTTTAAATTTCCGAGATGAGGATTGGATATTTGTATTATTTGGACTCATCGGACTACTGTTCTCAGCTTGATTGTCACTTAAATATACAGTAAAATATAGAGTAATATATAGTAATATTATTTATAATAAATAGTGATATTTACAACTAGAAATAAAATAAGTTTAAGATGATCAAAATTCGTATTAGAAGTGTCCGCATGGACCGGTACTGCAGAGGCTAAAATACTCGGAAAAATCCATTATATAATTCTATTGAAAGTTAAAAGTTAAATTCGTAAAAATACAATTGCGAAATAACTTAGGACTTCTATCTAGTCATAGATGAAAGCACGAGAGCATAATGCCCTGGTTAATTGAATAAAGGGTTCCGTTAAAAATCCCGTCCAAATTTCTGAATTCCACAGGAACATTCCCAAGATTGACAAGATACACCCGAAGACGTTTGGCAGTTACATCGACCGAAACGTTGTGAAAATGACATTTAAAATGAGAATAATAGCCTGATGAATCCAAATAATAAGAATACATTTAGCTAATAAAACTATAACGTACTTATATGGCATGAAGAAAACGCAATGTGAAATGTAGAAATATGATCCAGTAGAAGATTTTTTTACACAAGAAATTTATAGACCCTTGTAGTTCCACATTCTTTTCAATTTCAGGGAAAGTGATTGAGATAAGTCAGTTTTTCACACGGAATTTGTACCACAGTTTTCCCACATCCAACCATATAATACGGCTCACTAATCCGATGAATTCTATTTTTACCTTATTATTTTTGTTCTGGGACAATTTCTTATATATTTTGGAATTTCTACTAATTTCGACATGAAAAGTAAGTACGTGATAGTGTTTTTTTTTGTTTAACCTAAAATGCATTCTTCGAGAGTTTATTATACTTTACAAGGACCAGTATTAACTTTTATTTGAAAATATCTTGAATAAAATGACGCATGTTTTATATAATAGTTAATATAAAGCTCACCTGTCTGTTTTAATGTATGTATGTGCGTATCTAATACGGCATAATTACGTTGACATACCGGTTCCAATCAGATAACCGAAGTTCAGCAACGTTGAACCTAGCTGGTCCCAGATTGGTGACCATTTGGGTATACTAGGCGCTGTATGTGCTTTCCGCTTATCTCAACTTTTTTTCCAGTCGTTCTGAACCTCCACTTGCCACTGGTATTTAACAATGTCGACTCAGGAGAGGTGTGGTTGGAGATTGCGCAACTCTTGCCACAAACATTTCACGCGCACGCACCCTTACCGTGGGTATCCATAGTCTGTCAAGACTGAAGGAATCATTTTTTTAATGTATGTATGTATGTATGTATGTATGTATGTCTTAAACTTTCGACCGAGGCGACGGTTTTTCACGATATCGGTATCGTTTTGAAGCTCAACCATTCGGACGACAAATATCAAAAAACTGGCTAAATAAAAAATAGTTCCTTCACCCGCAATTGGACACTTTTCTACAGGAAGAGGTCGCTTTGTTCGCCGGTAGTTTTCGAAAGTTATCCCCTCTTTTCGATTTACCAGCCTTAATTTAAACATTCGCCACTTCTTGTTTGTTGATAAGCGCATCAGAAAAGACGTCATGTTTTTTTTCACGTTCTTTTCCTCCTTCGCGGTACAGGTTCGAGCCTGCCTGACTACTACCACTTTTTTTTTGTTTTGCTCACACACATACCTTCAAACAACCGGGCAACGCCGGGCACCAAGGCTAGTTGTTAAAAAAATATAAAAATAAAACCTAGTTGTAAAACTTAAATAAATTACATAAAAGATTGACTCTCTTTCCAAGGTTATCGTTTCACTGACGATTCATTTGAAATATGTCTTACCTTGGCCGACACAAATGTTACAGCATTCGTGTTTAATTTGACCCACTTTTATTAATAGTGTTACTTTTTCGTCTGAACAGTTCACGATTTTTATCAATCAAAGCGTCAGTGTGATAAGTTTTTCGATGCTAGCAATGATAAAGTCCACGTGAATATGTCACTATTTGGTGTGAAAGACAGTGTTTTGTAGATGAATTTTTTTTGTGCAGTAATTCCATTACTTTGGCTGGATCTATAACACTTAACACACACACACACACACACACACACACACACACACACACACATATATATATATATGAGATGAGAATAAAAGAAATAATATTTCAACGACATTAAAAGATAAAAAAGAAACAACCAAGTGATATGTTCCTCGACGTTTGGTCCTAAAGTCAAGACTCCATTAGGATGATTAAATTGAAGAAAATAAAATACGATTACAATATTTGGAATTGGTATGAATAGTTTCACAACAGGCACATTTTAAAATATTGTAGTTTTATTTCATTTTCAATTTAATCATCACAAGGAAGTCTTGAAATATCGGCGAAACGTTGATGATTTGTTCCTTTTTCATTTTATCTATTTGGTCGGTAATTATTTCCTTTATTCTCATCACATAATGCAAATATAAAAAATGTTTAATGAAGTTTCGATATGAAATAAGAACGAAAGAATGAGATAATATGGAAAATAGTAGTCAAATGTATGTAGAGCAAATAAGAGTGAATCGGAAGTATATATGTAGGTAATTGAGAGGAATATAGCTTCGTGATGTCATGGTTTTAAGATTTTTTTTTCTAAAGTTAACCCTTACATTTTACTTAATGTTCTTATGATATAATAAATTATAACTTTTATTCCCTATCTTTCATTTAATTTTATTGCTTGCTCCTCTTAATAGTGTTGAGCTTTTCTTATCTCAATAAGTCTTACATTGTTAAAGATTTACTCTTTGATACCATGATGTATATATATATATATATATATATATATATATATATATATATATATATATATATATATATATATATTTAAAAATAATAGGCGGAAGTTTCTCAAGAGCTCTTTCGGCTATCATCTCGTCAGGAGAAAATCGATAGCGAACAAAATAATATTGTGTCGAAAAATAAAGAGTTCTAATGGGGAACTTATTAAATGTGCCAAAAGTACGGGGACACTAAAATGAATTTATTAATGTTTAAAAACGATTAAAATATTGGCACAATGAGGGAGGAAAAAAAAAGCTGGAGAAAAGACTCAAAGTTCCCCAATATATATACTAGCAGTTCCGCCCGGATTTGCTCGGCGCTATGTACTGTTTATAAGGTCATGTGCATATGTATATATTAAAAGGTGTGAATATTTAAAGTAATGCCTTTCTGTATAATGGTCTTCCTTAACTACCATAGAGAAAAGACAGACATACATTTTCATCTTTATATATATATATATATATATATATATATATATATATATATATATATAGATTGGATGCAATATATAGTAATGATTTAAAAAGTATTAACAAAAAAAAACAGCCAGACCGAAAGTGGGTTTCGATGTACTGCATCTCATCAGTGACGTGCTCCGACAATATAAGAATTAAAATAATAGGCATATTCAATAGATTGCGCCGTGGCCCATATGGTAAGGTCGTCAATATTGCACACTTCATGAGTGCGACGACCTGGGTTCGCGCCTATGTCGGAGCACGTCACTGATGAGATGCAGTACATCGAAACCCACTTTCGGTCTGGCGTTGTCCGTTGTCGATGCAATTGCTCGATTCTATCTAATTCTGGGTTCTTGCTTTATCGTAAAAAGGTGTATGTGTACGGGTATTTATATATCCATTTATAATCTCCTCTTAATGTCTAATATATGTAGAAAAAGCGGGTCATCCTTCGTAGAGACGTGATGTCCCTCAACAAATAAGGTTGTTCCGAAATCGTGTCTGGGGAGTCGGCTAATTTCAGTTAATGTTTGTAGATGTGATATCTACCACATGCATACCAGCAGTAACTATCTTAGTTGTATATGACGCGTTGCTTGTCACATAGTAGAATGTAGAACTGGATATAAATACAAGAATTTTAAAAATCGAGGCATAGTCAATAGATTGTGCCATGGCCCATATGGTTAGGTCGTCAGTATTGCACACTTCATGAGTGCAACGACCTGGGTTCGCGCCTGATGAGATGTAGTACATCGAAACCCACTTTGGGTCTGGTGTTGTCCGTTGTCGATGCAATTACTCGATTCTATCTAATTCTGGGTTCTAGCTTTATCGTGAAAGGTGTATGTGAACAGGTATTTATATATCTAACCATATACACACATATATATATACATATATATATATACATACATATATATATTTAAGTGTGAATAAATATATGTATTATAAAATTGTGACGTAATTTTTCTAAATAATATTTCCTATTATATATATTAGGTCTACTCGGTGCTTTTCTGTCTACAACTTTTTCTTTGCCCATGAGGGTGGAAGGCGTTCTTCTCTCCTCCATATGTGCGAGAGACACACAAAACACAATTGCGTATTATAGAGGTCTTTACCAAGTAATGGTTGTCAGAAGAAGGGGAGTAAGATTTCCACGTTCGATATATAATACACCTGGAAAACATTGGAGTTTATTCAGTGGAAAATTTTCATGATAAGAATATTGTCGAAATCACTAGTTCGAAAAATCAAAATAATACGAATCATCAATTCTTATCTAAAAAAAAAGAGAAACGTTATATATATATATATATATATATATATATACATATATATATACATATATATACATATATGTATATATATGTATATATATGTATATATATGTATATATATATATATACATATATATACATATATGTATATATATGTATATATAAACGTTTCTCACATAATTTTTTTCAGATTCCTATCTAATACTCAAAAGACCCTGAAATTTGTAGGATGGATCATTTGTATGTAATATTAAATGCAAAAAATCCAAAAATTAAATTTATAAAAGATACACATCCTTTTAAACATCTCTGTTCTTATGTAAATTATACTAAATGCAGCCAATAGTACTGTATGTGTATGACTATATATATATATATATATATATATATATATATATATATATATATATATATATATATATAACATGTACTAAAATTATTTATCAATAGACGAATTAAAGAATTTCTTTACGTTATAAAATAAGAATTGGTTTCAATAGTAAACAGAAAAAGATATTAAGGAGATTTTTTTATATAATTATTTTTTCTATTTAAGGCATCATACGTTTTTTATAAAAACATATACAGAAGAGTATGAAAGATTAGGCGTAAACATTGGCAACAGTTATAGACCTTAAGTGCATAATGCGAAATTGATAGTTGAATATGGTTAAATTATTGTTCATGTGTTCATTAAATTCGAATATCTGTTCACCCATAAAAGTACAGTAAAAGAATACCCTAATACTATATTCGCTAAATTTATAATAACAAATACTTTATAATAACAAATACTTTATAATGACAAATGCTTTATAAAAATACTTTATAATTACAAATACTTTATAATAACAAATACTTTATAATAACAAATACTTAATAAAAAAATTTACATTATAATAACAAATACTTTATAATAAAAAATACTTTATAATAACAAATTCTTTATAATAACAAATACTTTATAATAACAAATACTTCATAAAAATGCTTTATAATAACAAATGCTTTATAATAACAAATACTTTATAATAACAAATATTTTATAATAACAAATACTTAATAAAAATACTTTATAATAAAATATTTATAATAACAAATACTTTATAATAGCAAAAGCTTTATAATAACAAATACTTTATAATAACAAATACTTATTAATAACAAATACATTATAATAACAAATACTTTATAATAAAAATACTTTATAATATCAAATACTTTATAATAACAAATGCTTTATAATAATAAATACTTCATAATAACAACGACTTTATAAAAATACTTAATAATTACAAATACTTTATAATAACAAATGCTCTATAATAACAAATACTTTATAACAAAAAATACTTCAGAATAAAAATACTTTAGAATAAAAATGCTTTATAATACCAAATGCTTTATAATTACAAATACTTTATAATAACAAATACTTTATTAAAAAACTTTTTAAAAACAAATACTTTATAATAACAAATGCTTTGTAATAACAAATACTTTTTAATAACAAATGCTTTATAATAACACCTACTTTATAATAACAAATACTTTATAATTACAGATACTTTATAATAACAAATATTTTATAAATACAGATACTTTATAATAACACATACTTTATAATAAAAATACTTTGTAATAAAAATACTTTATAATAAAAATACTTTATAGTAAGAAATACTTTATAATAACAAATACTTTATAATAACAAATATCTTCTAATAACAAATGCTTAATAATAACACATGCTTTATAAACATACTTTATAATAATAAATGCATTATAATAACAAATGCTTTATAATAAGAAATATATTATAATAACAGATACTTTATAATAACAAAAACTTTATAATAACAAACGCTTTATAATAAAAATTCTTTATAAAAAAGACTTCATAATAACATATACTTTATAATAAAAATTCTTTATATTAACAAATACTCTTTAATAACAAATACTTTATAATAACAAATACTTTATAATAACAAATACTTTATAAATAAATACTTTGTAATAATAAATACTTTATAATAACAAATACTTTATAATAACAAATACTTTAATAACATGTACTTAATAATAACAAATATTTTATAATAACAAATACTTTATAACAAATTCTTTATAATAACAAATACTTAATAATAACAAATACTTTCTAATAACAAATGCTTCATAAAAATACTGTATAATAACAAATACTTTATCATAACAAATACTTTATAATATCAACTAATTCATAACAAACACTTTATAATAAAAATACTTTATAATAACAAATACTTTATGAAAAATACATGATCATAACAAATACATTACAATGACAAATACTTTCTAATAACAAATACTTTATAATAACACATACTTTCTAATAACAAATACTTTCTAATAACAAATACTTTATGATAACAAATACTTTATAATAACAAATACTTTCTAATACAAATACTTTATAATAACAAATACTTTATAATAACAAATACTTTATAATAACAAATACTTTATAATAAAAATACTTTATAATAACAAATACTTAATAATAACAAATACTTTATAATAAACATACTTTATATTAACAAATACTCTATAATAAAAAATGCTTTATAATGACAAATGCTTTACAATAACAAATACGTTATAAAAACAAACGCTCTATAATAAAAATACTTTATAATAAAAATACTTTATAATTACGAATGCTTTATAATAACAAATACTTTATAATAATAATTAGTTCATAATAACAAATACTTTATAAATAAATACTTTGTAATAAAAATGACTTTATAATAACAAATACTTTATAATAACAAATACTTTATAATAACAAATACTTTATAATAACAAATATTTTATAATAACAAATATTTTATAATAAAAAATACTGTATAATAACACATACTTTATCATAACAAATGTATATATACAAGATTTCAACCAGATTTGCCAGTAGTTTCCGGAAAACATTAAGGACAATCTAGTATTCAGCTGATTAATACTTATTAATCCATTACTGTCCATTAGGCGGATGCCATAATTCTTATAGCAAATGTTCATACACTTTTTAGGACGGTCGTTCATTAGTTATTGACAAAATGTGGAACGAACAGAGACTTAGAGTTAATATAATGTAGATTCCTGAAAAATATGCATTTTCATCCTCGAGGAGGCCACTTTGGAATTTGTCATAAAGGTATCTTTAACGTAGGTATAACGTAGCTTTATCGGGGTGTTTAAATATTAGTGTTGTGTAATGGGGTTGCATACCGAGATATGTACTTTTGACGAAGAGTTCATCCGAATGTGTGTACGTGTCATTACTACTAATGTCTATAGTGGTTCCTCACTATTTGCACCCTAATTTATTGTGTTGCTTGTGATGTGTATATACTCGTCTGAATCGTTTAATCGTGGTCTAGATGAATGTGTGTTGTTGAGTGGACAGGTTGTAATACAAAGACAATTCACATTACCTTAATTTGAGATTAACCTGTTTTTCTGTTGGATGGTTCATATCTCGGATCCTCCAGGTGGCCGCAACAAAGAAGCATTCCATCGGAACAGATAACACAACTCACCGATTACAAAATATATACATTTATTCTTTTGTTCCAATCCCATTGAGTCTCAAATCCTCGAAGGCTTGCAAACGCGTTCTTCTTACATCACCTCTTCGGTTGTGCGCGCTTCCCGATCGTCCATCTGTTTCCAATCTCGGATGCTAACTCTTTCCAATCTCGGATCTAACTAACTCAAAAACAACCCAGATCAGCTGACTGTTAACGTCATATGCTAAATCACATGTATGTTTAACTTATCAGTTGTCAGGCATAACCTAATGTTTATTCTATTTCTTTCAGCTAAAAATCACAACTATAAACGTAATTCTATTTTTACTAATTTTTGAAAGAATGCTGATAGTTGTTAAAAATCCTATCTAACTAAACTGTCAAAACAATTCTTAACATAATAAATTATATTTTTGGTGAAATCCTGACAATCGATGTATAGAGCTCAGAGTGCTCCTATACAGCATTCGTTGCCTTGTCGTTGTTTTGTTCTGGTAAATATTATAAGTCGCCCCTCTATTAATGTGAAATGAAGTATTAAGAAACCATATACGAAATGGTGCGGCTTTTAATATATACACGCGAACACAAGTACACGCATATACTTATCCACTAGTCCCGTATGTGAAATCGATAAATGTCTCAGGTTCCTATTTAGCCGAGGCGATATAAGGTGTCACACAGTGCACGTCATTGCAGGCATTTTAATGATCCACTTTGCAAGTTGTTGGAATACCTAAACGATGCCAGTGGACAAAAGAAAAGGAAAAGAAATGAATATAAAGGGAAAGCGAGCCGCAAAAGAAGAGAAAGGTATAATAAAAGCAAATGA
>NC_136514.1:24804089-24896589 GCF_053919585.1 Euprymna scolopes | reverse complement strand
TACATATTCTAAACGAAACCTTTCCGTGATTTTGAATGCAACAGATGAGCATCCCTTTACCTGCTGTCATGGGGTAAAAATCACAATTCTGGAGTTTACTTAGTAGTTGCGACTAACAAGGGCGTCTTCACAGAGACCAGATAACCGTAAATCACCACCCTCGTTAGCTTTATATAAAAGTTCGACTCGCTTTAAAAGCAAACAACTTTGCTCGAAATGACACATCATGTAGCCATGGAGGACATTCACTTGCCTCCGATGTTGAGTACATGCTGCTAAAAGCTGGAAAAGTGTATAAATTGCATTCAATACGTAATTATACTTCTTCCATCGACGATTCTGCATATGTTGAAATAGGTCAGCGACCCCTTATCAAACCGCACGTAATGTTGTTTTCTTTCATTTATTTCGTTTTCTTATTGGGTGTATCAGGATTCTAGAATATTCCGCAATTCAGGCCGTTAAGCAACAGCGTACAATTTACATACATAATAAGAAACAAGGTAGACGCATATATAGTTAACGAGAATTTTGCAAATAAAATCTAAGAAGAATATTTACAAGGATTAATTTTTGATTATGCGGAGAAAATGTCTTTGAAACCAGGATAAGATTCAACTATTTTATTTCGAAATCATTGGATTTGTTTATCAAACTTAACTTTTGTCTTATTAATTTCTGATAGAAAATATCCATTAGCAGAGAAAGAAGGCATTTTTAGTCGTTTCTTATGTAAAATTCCGTGGCTCGTGTAGTTATATAACAGCACAAGCCTAATGCATTTATTAATAGCAAAGAACTCTATTCTTTCATGATGATTGATATTTTATTATCTGAAATTAATAAAAAAAATCAAGTTTGACAAAAAATCTAATAGCACATCTTCCACACTATGTAGCGATTTCTCAGTGTGGACTGTGAAGTGTAATAGGTTAACAAGATAGAATAATGACATGGAATAACTGTGGAACACCAACTGTTTATCTACAGACAACAACGCTGCGATCCTCAACTCTAATCTAATCATTATAATTGCTATTAACCGTAATCGTGCGTAATCACATTTTCTTCATTAAAGTGATCTTCAATGCTCTATTAATATTCTTCATTATTGCCTAGTGATCTTTCTAATTAACAAGTATTTTTGAGTTGTTTTATAAGAGCGCAAGTGATCTCGCGAAAAATCCTGACACTCTCATTTTGGTTTGCTCGCCTAGTCGTTAAGAGGGTCGAAGTATTGATGTAAAAGCCTAGATTTTCGCGTTTTCCCCATGTTTCTCTGTAGAAGTAATAATGTAAAATATAAAAACGAACAACATATAACCCCATTAGTAGCTCTGGGATTTTCTTAAAATTTCACTTCAGTTTACAGCAAGTACATATAAGATCATTTTTGTTTCTGTGGCGACTGAATCCAAATCATCAAATTCGATATCGCTGCTACGTAATTCTCCCATGACTTAACTTGCAATACATGTTAGCCTAACGCATAATTTACCATTTTAAGAAACATTACATTTTCCTAATTATTCTAAACTTACCTTGATTTTTTTCACACCCACATCTAATATCACAATAGTGTCCTTAATCTGTTAAAATATGCCATTTTTGTCCTTTTAATCACAAATTTTCTCACGATACTAAAAGAAAATACCTGTCACTCATTTTTTCCCGTCACTTATTTTTCCTTGGGTGTACTCTATCTCGTAACCTTTTCTTTAATTCCATAACTTAAGGATAGTAGAAAGTGAATATTATGTTTGCTTTCTGCAATTGTGTAAATCTCGCCACTTTTTTTTCCTTTAGTCCTCACATTCCATGCACGATGTTTCTCACAAGGAGAGAAGAATTAATGTTTTCTGGGTCAGAATCTATTTCATCTAACAATTTTTTTTTGCGGGGTTTTGATCTTGAAGTAGTATTTATTTTGAATATCTTACATCAAGTGTCTGGAGCGGTTTCAATAAAAAAACAAATTACCACTTTTCCAAGGGAATTCTGTTCACCTTAAGAGATTTTATTTACCCCCCCCCCCCGATGGTAATATAAGACACAATGTCGGAAAAGTGAGATTTAAAAAGCTAGTGCTCTAGAATGTATTCCGTCGGTAAGGATGTATCGGATGATTACTAATATATTAACCATTCCTTAAAGGCGGGAAATTAAAGCACGGGATGGTGGACCTCCTAGAACTGCACAATACGACACCCCACACCAATAGAGGAGAAGGTTTGACTGCGGTATGAAATAGTTACTTCACAGAGCGCTTAGACTTAATAAAAAGGACATATTCTCTTTCAAGAAGTAAGGTAATTCACGTCCATTTTGTTTTTATTCATTTAAACCAGAATTTGTTTTATTTCAAACGAATCAAAATTGTATTTTATTTTTTTACTCGCCTTTAAATCTTTTTTTCACGTTTACTTTTTCTCGTTTTCTATTTTCGATATTTTCGTACTGGTGCGATAATTTTACACCGGCTTTGACCTTTAATTGACAATATGTCATTGAGCGATCTTAGTTTTCTGTTTCTATCTATTTTCGTGTTGAAATCACTCCCTTCTCTCAAAAAATAACATCTCTATAAATTTCTTTCTAAATACAGGATGACAACCAAACGAGATTCTCGCGTGAACTCCCTCACATCAATCTTGTTGACATTTTTCAATTAAAATGTGCAAGAAAAAAGAAATTAACAACAACAAAAAAACGTTTCTTCATTAAGCAAGAGTTTTTAGATGCGCCCATTTTATTCACGTCGCTAGCGCTTCAGCGATTAACAAAAATACCTAAGAAGCTCTTCTTTACGAAGCTCTAAGATAAAATCTAAGAAGCTCTAAAAAGATCTAAGACGCTCTTCTTTAAGAAGCTTTGTTCGACTCTAGCTGGTTATTTTTCAAGCTTGAAATACACATTCAAAGAATACCTCGCCATGTCAATAATCTCGATCTTTCTAATAGCAGCACATCTATTATCATGTGATGAGAGTGAGACAAACGTGAATGAGCGACTAATTTACTCTATGAGACATTCAACGAACAATCCCTTTAGAATGTTAAATGTAATGTGAACAGACATCTCGCTGTTCAACTCTTCACAGTTCACTATCAGGTGATCTCAAATCGTAGTCCATTATGTTTTAAGTGGCGATATGTTTTATTTGTTCAAATAATAAAGATGGTGGCGCTGTATGAGTAGATTAAGCCCTTGGCAACGGAGTTTATTTCTTTGCTTGCATAACCATGTGGATAGTATAGAACTTTTTTGGTCTTGAGTTAAGGGCGAAATCTGATGAGTGAGTAATTCCCATATGCGGTAAACATATATATTTTACATGCCTGTGTTTATTAACGAAACAGATCTGTCATGTTGGCCATGAGAAAGTAATAAAACATTAATAATAAAAGTAACGTCTTCGGGAAACAGCAATTTTTATGACGTGTGCGCTGAAATCATAACGAATACTCATTGAACTTTGATTTTTTAAATTTTTATTTTAATATTTTATGTTTTTACGATTAGTATATACTAAATGGATAAATATTACATTAGAGATGCTTTCTAAAGAAGTCACAAAACTATATATCTAGATACACACACACACACACACATATATATATATAAATATAAGCAAACAGGCAACATCTTTATACGGCGCTGATCCATAGTCGTTTCGACTGACGGATGCCACACACATATATATAGCTATATATATATATATATATATATATATATATATATATATATATATATATATATAGCTATATATATATATATATATATATATATATATATATATATAGCTATATATATGTGTGTGGCATCCGTCAGTCGAAACGACTATGGATCAGCGCCGTATAAAGATGTTGCCTGTTTGCATCCTTTTGTGTGACTGTAGAGACCAATTCTTGATTTGCATAGTCTGCCACAGCCTTGACATACGAAGGTTGTTATGCAATTTGCCGCTTCGTCCGGCTGTTCCGCCTGTACACTCGCTCTTCTCCTAGCTCTCTTTGCAGCATTTTCAACATGGAGGGTCCTCTCGCTGATGATAATCCCCTGGCGTATCATTTTCCTCCAGGCAGTTCTGCCAGCTGCAGAGGCTTCCCATGTATTCCTGTCCACCGAGAGAGCCTTCATGTCACGCTTGCAGACATCCCTGTAGCGAAGATGGGGTCGCCCCCTCTTTCTTGAGCCTAAGGCAAGCTCGCCATAGAGAAGGTCTTTAGGGATGCACCCATCATCCATCCTGCGCACATGGCCCAGCCAGCGAAGACGTCGTTCACGCAGTAGGGAGTAAATGGATGGGATGCCCGCTCTCTGCAGAACATCAGTATTACTCACTCTGTCCTGCCATGTGATACCAAGTATCCTACGTATACACCTCATATGGAAGACCTGGAGTTTCCTCTCTTGTGTTGAGTATGTAGTCCAGGATTCACTCCCATACAGTAGAACACTGAGGATGCACGCTCTATAGACGGTCATCTTGGTGGAGGTGGTAAGGTGCCTGTTTTCCCAGACTCTTTTAGTTAGTTTAGAGAGGGTTGTAGATGCCTTTCCAATGTAAAGGCATCTACAACCCTCTCTAAGCTATATATATATATATATATATATATATATATATATATATATATATATATATATATAATATATATATATGTGTGTGTGTGTGTGTATAATATATATATATATATATATATATATATATATATATATATATATGATATTTTCGTTGGTATCTCCTTTTCTATTTTAACTTGATCCCTTTCTAACAAGAGAAGCAGCGGTCAACCTAAGCTCAAACTGCAGCATTTATACTTTGTTCTCTTTCGTTGAATATTGCCTGTTTTTAACTATTCATGCTGACTGAAATGCCACTTATAAGTACTTAATTTCCTTCAAGTCCTCTGTTAATTGTTGAAAACCTGGAGGTAGAAGTCAAGTTGTGTCAATATGCTTGTTTTAGATTTAAAAAAAAAACCCGGATACATACGCATCCGATTCTTGATCATATAATGCGGCTTTTTTGTTTTTTAACGAGCATCGGTAAATAGAAACATATATTCGGGTGCTTTTGTAGTATTTTGGGGGAGGAGATTTTGTCTTTATCTCTCGTGATTATATTAATGCGTGTGTCTTTTATACTTGCCTATATATGTTATGTATGTGGCCATGATCCCTCTAGCGTGAATATACATACATACACACAAACTCACACACATACACACACACACACACACACACACATATATATATATATATATATATATATATATATATATATATATATATATGTGCGCGTGTGTTCGGGTGTGTGTGATAATAAAGTCACCATACCTTTTTCTGTTTCTTAGCATTTACTGATAAATTCTTCATGTCACTGGTCGATGCTGTAAAGAAACATTTGTCGAAAACACGACATTGATTTGCTGACATGAATTACTTTATTCGTCTCTTAGTTAATCGGATGAAAGCTATCGCATTGCTGACTCACTTATTTTCATTCGTTTCTTTTGACGACCCCTTTGTGCATCTAACTCGACACGTTTATTTTGCCCAAAATCGGAAAACAAACTTCACATGCACACGTGGAAGAAAAGGTATCTTCCTCTCTTTTTTATTCTCCCTCTCTTTATTCTTTTCAAGTTTTCTTTCACACGAACTGATCAACATTTAAGTTGCCACCGCTGATTCTAGCTACAGCGTTCGGCATATGTCTACAGCTTAAACTTTTGCACTCTTTTTTGCACTAACCAACCTGAACAGCATATCACAATTTTAAACATGCCGGCCTTACCCAGGATAGATTATATATCACTTTGACTTATGACGTTCAATCTGTACCTGAACACTTTCGCTGTTCCTTACAGGAAAATCCGTTGCAAAATCTGAATAAGATTGTCTCATCAATCTGATTAAGGAATTTATGGTGGCTTTTGGTGATGGTCCTTGGCGTTCCAATTTCAAACTCCTCACATAAACTCCTCACGTGTCTTTAGTCTCACTAATTTACATTTAAGATCTTGATATTTATTCATTTTTTTCATTTTTTTTCTCTTGCAGTTTAATATCGAAAGAACAGTCTAAGTCAATGCTTGAGCAGGTTCTCTTGTTTTTATTTACAAAACTTATGTCAGGTTTGCAATGTTCGTAGAGCTTCTCAGTTTGTATACCCATGCTCCAAAGAAGTTTAATGCTATCGTTTTCCTGTAACTTCCGGTTTATGCTCATGCCACTTCTCATTCTGCTCTAATTCCTAGAGTTTTCATAGATTACAGTGTGTAACCTTAGCAACTTTGTCGTGTATCCAATTCTTACATATAAGTTGAGTTTTTAAAGGATATATCTGATATAATATATGCTAATATTGCTTCTGTTTCATTGCATAACCTGCACATCTGTGAGATCACAGTTCTGTTGATGTAGTGTTTCATGGACCTTGTGGAAGTGGTTATTCCTGAGTTGACATGAAAATACTTTCAGTAGATTCATTCAAATAACCATTCATCAAACAATTTCTAGCTGCAAATATTTCCAAATTAAATGCAGTAGAACCCCGGGATAAGACATTAAAAATTAGTAACAAATACAGTACAGTATATAATACATATGTATATAATCAAATACTACTATAAATAACACCGATTGGTAGGGCAAATACCGTAATTAGGGGCCGGATAAACATCGTATTTCACATGGTGACCTGAAAAAAACCGTATCCTAGAGTCACCGTATTCGAGATTCTACTATATATTTAAATAATACACTTTGTAGTTTCTTTCTAAATAATTTTTCTCGTTGCCTTTGCAACACCTGATTATTTTTCACATCAGGTCTATATTTACCTTTCTCATTTTATGAAGCATCATTTCATACTTCCGTAATTGCTTAAATTTCCTTCCTCTTTATGTTCCACATCTTAAACACTAAATAAGCATCTACTCTCTTCTTTTTCTATGTAGATACAATCGATCTTTTTTTCTTTTTTCTTAGAAAAAATAAATTCTAAACATTTTGCATGTTGTTGCGGTTAGACATTTTAATTCGCCTACATTACACTCAACTATACAAGTTGTATGTGGAATTTCAACTTCTGCGCTGGCATTAATGGCATATATTATATTCGGACTGTGAAGCTAAGATTTTAGGATAACTCTTAATCTTCTGTCGTACTCGTCTTTGAACTGGTTTTTCATTTTCATGTTCTAAATCTCTTCGAAATCCAGTATTCCTAAATATTAGTAATCTCTCTGTTTCGATAATCTTTATCAAATCTGTTTTTAGGAGTTTTAAGCCATCTGAATAGACGATCTTGTCTATTTTGATCGCAAGAATAGCAACTTTGGTAATGCCCCCCCCTTCAGTGGGAGTCAAATGCGATAATAAAATTGAAAGCGATAAGTGACGCAAGTTTTGTCAGTTGTCCTTACGTTTTGGTCAATTACTTGTTAAAAGGTTTGAGCCCTACATCAGTAAGTTAACTAGTATGAGTTTCGACGAGGGCCTCTTTAGTGCTTGTAGCCTTATTCTATCTTCAGCCATGATTTTCCCACAGATCCCTGGGTCCTGGATATGACCTTAAACTATATCCGATGGTGAGGCCCCAGCTTCCGAGCTTTGGGCAGTGTAGAGCCACTCTTTAATTGGAGTTGCTCCCAGGTTAACTCTGAACCGGGGTGGTAGTACCTGTTAGGGTCTCAACTATTGGTTAAATAGAAACTGACTTGAAAAAAAAACGAATGTATTTTATTTTAAAAAAATCTCCAAAATAAGTGGATTCGGCATTAAATAATCTGAAAAGAGTTGATATGCCGTAAACCAAAAGCAACGAACAAACTAACCAACAGATCTGTGGCGTGAGTTGAAGCAAATCATTAATTAAACAATCAGAGATAGTTCTCCGTTTTATTTAGTCCATAAACTGGCTGAAACACGTACGTTTTCTGTCAAAAGCTGCGTTAGTTTATAAAGTGAAAGAATAAATAATTATTCTAAACTTTAGATATCATTTATTGAGGGCAACGCCAATCAAATGAATATCAACTTTGTAAATCTTGTTTTGTCGTTTTTGAGATTTAGCTGAACATACTCACAGTCAACTTTACTTTATATAATATGATGTAGCTTCAATAAGTTTCCAGAAGTTTTTGTAAAGACATTTCAAATTTTAGCATACTCTTGAAAATTCAGTTTGGAGGACAGAAAAGATTCAAGGAAGGCGCGAAGTCTGTGAAAGATGAGTAGAGCTGTAGTGTTAGTAAGAAAGTCAGAACACGAGAGTTGATTGGTCAAATAAAGACTTTCCTGAATAAGGAGCGTCGAGTTTCTATGGAGACAATCAGTGCACAGTTTGATGTCAGTGTAGGAACTAAACACACAATTATTCGGGAAGAACTGACGATGCGAGAGATTTGCGCACAGTTTGTCTCGATTATGTTCAGAAAAGATCAGAAAGAAAGGCGTCGTTATGGCAGCATGGTAATCATCGAGCTAATCAATTCAGATTCCGCAGTTCTTGGTGCTCTGGTGGCCTGCGATGAATGCTTTACCTACTGCTATGACACAGAGAACGAGAGAGTTCCCTGTGGAAGAATACTGATTCTTCTAGATCTGATAATGGGAGACAGAGAAAATCCATCCAGAAATTTAGGATTCTCTTATTTTCTGAGTGTACTGACATGATCTGCATAAACTGGGTTCCTCTGTGCACAGGCAGTTAACAAAAGTAAACTGTTATGGTTTTAAGGAAGTTCAAGAAGTTATTTCGTCGAAAGAGACCAGCATCCTTCAAATCGAGTCAGTGACTTTATACTAGAACTATGCATCAATCCACAACTCTCTTCTTGACACAGATTATTTGACCAATATTGGCATCAAGACATTACCCCATCTTTCCTATAGTCCAGACATTGCTCTATGTGACTTTTCATTATTCCCTAAGCTCATTATGAGACAATTTAGAAGATGAGGCTGTATGGAAGGTTATTTACACTCTCACACTAGAGGACTTCCATTGAGCCTTACAGAAGTTGTTTGAACAGTATAGCAATTGCATTGCAACCGGAGAAGATTACTTTCAAGGAGACTAGAGATCCATGTGGGTACAATAAATGTTCCCAAACGAAAATGTCTGGAATCTTATTAAAGGCACCTCGTAGAACCGAACAGACAATAACGTCGCAAAGATTAACTTATTTAAGAACTTGTGCAGTTGAGGAAAAATGGATCAACGACACGGGTGATCACTTACTCGCATTCACATCGCTATCGTAATGGCAAGTCTCGTAAAATGTAAATGTAATACGACATATCGATTCATAAGAACTAATCTGAACTTTGTAATTACAAACTTTTGCTCATACGATATTCTGCGTAAGATGCAATAGGGAGTCACACGCTGCATTAGATGTTCTTGTCCTCCAACTAAAAGATATCATCTGCCGTTTTCTATTTACTTTTTTGCATTTGTTTTTTTTTTCAATTTTTTGTTAATTTATCTGTGTGATATTTCGCGCTTCTACCTCGAAGGCATCGATCACATCAGGAATATTTTAGGTTCCTTCTGCCGTAGACATTTCCCGACGTTGCCTCGTAAAACCAGCGGAGTTCAAAACTTTTTAACCCCAAGGAAAACAGTGTAACATTTTTTATTGATCACTTCTTAAAAAAAAATCCTTCCTTCATTTGGTTGCGTTCACCGAATAGAATTGCGCAAAGTAGTTTACATTTGTATCTTTACTAGCAGGCCGCCCATCCTTGCCCGGTCGTAGGATACGCTTAAATATGATACTTTCATTCATGCAAATTACGTATCCATCATTATGGAGTCGATTCTGTATCGATTATTATATTATACCTCCTATACAGAAGTGATATCAAATGTAAAAAGAAAATATGATTGTAGTGCCGTCAGCAAGAATCGAAACTGAAACCTGCAACTCACCAGCCTCTAGGCTACACCCATATGCATATAAATAGTTTTAAAATCACTTTATTTAAGTTATGAATGTAGATTTGTGTATGTAAACATGTTTAGTCGAATACACATGACAAGGTGAACTACTTAGTTAATTATGACCCGTTAGCACCAACTTTTACTCACTAAAAACATATTGAAAGTGTGTTACAAGTGTGGTAAATACTCTCTATATAAAATTTCTACTCTGTAGAATAAATACACTGACACACATTCGGTGGATACTTTTCGCACACACGGAGACAGATCGCATATATATATATATATATATATATATATATATATATATATATATATATATATATATATATAGTAATTTATAAAATATATATGGCGATTAAGCTACACTGAATATTCGGCGTTTCATCAACTCTAGGATTCGTCAGGCTTATGCGCAAATTCTGTGGTCATTTATCGTTTTTATATGGTCCTCTTCTGTTGAGTTTTTAGTAAGCCAATCAGCTTTCTGGTATTCACCGCGCCCCTTCCTATCAGCCAATGGACATGCATTTTATCGAACAAAGGATCTGTTTTAAAACTAGTTTAGTGGTTTAAGGTAGACATTTTCTTTATATATATATATATATATATATATATATATATGTACATACATATATATGCACATATATATATACATATATATACATACATATATGTGTGATCGTTTATGTATATTCATGCTAATTTAATTTATTTATTTGTTTATTTTCTATTGTTTTTGTTAGTTCTAAAACTATTTTGTATCGCTATCCTAGAGTAAATTTTATTTGCTATTTCTCTTCTACAGTTTATTAGATTTTGGGGTTCTTTAAAGTACAGGATAGCAAATTTTTCATGAAGGCATAATTTACATGGGTCGTCTAAATGCCTTCACGTGGTAGCTTGTCTTATTATTTCCCATTCGACTACCGGCGAATGTCCGCTAGTAGTTATATATATATATATATATATATATATATATATATATATATATATATATATATATATAAAGAGAGAGAGAGAGAGAGAGAAAGAGACAGACAGACAGACAGAAGAGAGAGATTTACGTGTTCTTGAACGTTTTCAACTTAAATTCTCTGCAATTATACAGAATGTAGAAACTGTACATATATAGAATTAAGCGTAATAGTAAAATGAAACTAATATTCTAATAAGAAACCATAAAATTAAAAAAAAACAATTAATTAAAACGCGTTTTTCAAAGAATGAGTAAACCCTTATGTAGTCGCTTGCATATTTATGACTGAGTATATTAAAAGTTTATTTCATTAATATTTATATAAGAAGTAAGTTTTTAATATCAATGTCAGAACAATAAAAAACTCAACTTTATAGGTATATAGGTAGATAATGTTGCATATTGAAAATTATAAACTATCAAAATACTCGTCCAGGAATCTAGATTTATATTTCTCTTAGTCTGTCTGTTAGTTCAACATTTTCAGAGAAACTACTGGGATAATCTGAATGAAATATATAACCTCTTGTTACAAGCGAATTAAGTATGACGTCATCCCTTCGATGCACGATTTTGTTTTAATCTTTTTCTATGCTAAGTATTATGGTATCCGTTCGATTCACATTTAGGGATAGGTAATAGTTAATAAGGATTTATCATTACAATACAACATTTGACTTAGAGTTTTTCTCGGAATCTACTGAACCGATCTAACTGAAATTCTGCATATGTATTAATTATGATAAAATGCAACGAACTACTCGTAACCATTATAGATGGTTGATTGGTTGTTTTTTATTTTACGGCATATCAACCCTTTTCAGCTTATTTAATGCCGAATCCAGTGATTTTGAAGAACAATTTTTAATAGAGTATATTTGTTTTGTTTTTTAAGTCGGTTTCTATTTAACCCATAGTTGAGACCCTAACAGGTACTACCAGTCAGAGTCAGAGTGGACCTGGGAGCATGGCAAATATATGGTTGCTCCATACTCCTTAAAGGCCGCAAGCTGGAGCGTCACCCTCGGATATAGTTTAAAGTCATATCCAGGACCAACCATTGTAGTATTAATCTAATGCACAATTAAGCATAAATAGAGATTAATATTGATTAGTCACTACAATACCACATTTACTCTAGAAGTTTTGCCGACTTGACTGACTTGTCTGAAATTTTGATGTCAAATAATGTATTATGGTATCTTTTTGATGGACATATAATGATTAATGCAGCTTGATAAGAATTAGTCACCAAAATAACACATTTACTCTAGAGGGTTTCTGGGAAACTACTCTACTGATCTGACTGGAATTTTGTATGGACTTTTTAATGATAAGGGAGTTAAACTTATGGTCATGGTAACTGTTCAGACAAAGGCGTATTAAGTATTAATAAGAATAAATCACTCAAAATCTGTTCCTACATTAATAAGGGTAAATCACCGTATTCAAATAAGAATTAGTTGTGAGACTTATCACGTTGCCCAAAACTCCTCTCTCTTTACATTCAGAGTTGAAGTGTTAGAAGCTAGACTAAACTTACTTGAAATATGACTTTACAATATGACTTTACAATATGACTTTACAACATGACTTTACAATATGCGGTATAAAAGTTTTTCCGCTCGTTTTGTTGCTGAATTAGCTATCTCACAATACAAATCACATCAGCTGCCGACGACCTGGTGTGTTAATAAATGCTCGAACAGTTGCGTCTGGACGATTTGATGTAATTTATTATTCTACAAATTATAGTCCTGAATACAGAATTTAAACCGGGTATTTTTATATTTGAACCGATGCTTGATCGTATCATCCTCTTCGAAGTATGAGTTTATCTTCTTGTAATGTTTTACACAATGTAATATTCTTTTTTTTTCAATGAAACCTAGTTGTATACACTGATAGTGTCTAAGCCACAATCAACAAAGTGACTTGGTCATTTGATTGATAAATAAATAAATGACAAAAAATATACGCAATGCCCGTTTCTTTAATTAGTCTGTACGATTAATGTTTATGTTTCCATGTATTCTTTAAATCACTTTCATTCATAAATTTTAATTCCCATATTTCTATGGTTTACTATTTCTCATAAAAAGTCATTCAAGTTCGATTTGAATATTTCAGAGTGAGCCATTTACTCATGTGGATGATGTCAATAAAGCGAGGTTATAGTTGCAGCAATCTGATCTTATGCATCAACGGCGGCACATATACATAACCTACATGTATGACATGTTTTGCAAGTAAACGTGCATAGTCAATTTTTTTTTAATTAAATAAAATAAATCGCAGACAACTATTTTTATTTTACAAATATGTGGTTTATTCAGAAGATTGATAACATGGCTACTGACGTATGCGACCAATTTTGATCTGTAATCAAACAAAGCACGCCCGAGGCTTGCTGACGATTTGACCGCTCTGGAGGATCATTTGATCGACTTCCTTTGCTACTAGAAAAAGGGAAAGAGGAAAAAAAGTTTTGTTTTGCAACACCTTGCCAACCACTACGGCAACAACATACGTAAAAAAAAAACCAAAAAAAAACATCGTGGATTTATATTTTTAAGTTAATGGACTTGACTGACAGTATCTCAAGCACATTTGTACTGATGGTGCTCCATCGATGATTCGCGTCAGAGGTAGGTTCATCATGACTGTCAATAATAAATTGCCACACGGGAAGTATTCCCACTTTTACACCGATATGCTCTTGTGTCTAAAACTCACGTCACGTGTGTTGGAAGTCATATCCGTCGCTGTCAAAGTACTCAACGTGAGTTGTGCGAAGGTCAAAAGTGATCGGCGCTTCCAACTTGATAGCCAATGTAATTGTAGCACAACATATGGGACTCCTGTTTTACACACAAGTGTCCTGGATATCAAATGGACAATGCATATCTTGGCTGTATGAATTACGTATGGCAAGTGAACACTTTCTACGAGAAAATGAAAAAAAACTCCACGTTCATGTTGACAACGCTTCAGTCGATTAAATTACTTGGAGTGTAAAAGTCGCCATGTTTGGCCAAGGAGAAAATTAATTTATGTCTACACTCGGGGGTTTCGTTTTGTTTTTTGGATCTAAGTCAAAGTGAATTGCGGAAAAATATGAAGTCAACCAAGCTAGGGGTATTATTATAAATTATTTATGATTAAAATTCCAAAAGAAACATATCGTTAAATATTAGAAAAAAAAAACGGACAGCACTAGACACGCACGCGATTTAACATTAGGTCTCACCAGCAGCCCTCTTGTTTTCGTAAATTTAGATTTCTAAGTACTTCTACTTTGTTAATAGATCTTATTAAAAGTTTAGTCATTAAAGATTTAGAAATATTATCCCTAGAGTTTTGCATAATAATTTTATTGGCTTTATTTTTATTTATTTATTTTTTTGTAAATTCACTTACAAATAGATCAAAAAGTACGAAACTTCTGAGGATAGTGTAATCTGCTTTTCTCTTTTGTCAAACATAGCGGCTTTTACACAGGATAAATTCCGGAGTTTACAGCGACCGACATGTTGCGTTAATAACACTTATGATGAGAAAAACTACCCGATTAATTAAAATAATACAACCAATTACACCGATGGCATGGTTAATTTCACTATAGATGACTAGAATCATATTCACCCTTTTAACGTTTAATTTTGTATGTAGTCTTACACGTATAGAGTGTTTCGATTTCATGTGTAAGAGTGGTGTTCGAAAAGTAATGCCTCCTATTTTTATTCGACCCGCATAGATAATAGGGATTGCAAATTGCATAGTTATAATGACTGAACTCATGCATTCATGACTTGAAAGTTATATCTCTCTGTTGCAGATATTAGCGGTGAAAGAAACTCATGTTATAGTGCGTCAGAGGAAGAGATATGTCATTGAATTCCTAGTAAAATATATTAAGAATGTTGGTTACTACGTACAAAAATATATTTCCTGTCAAAAAAGTTTGTATTTATGGTATAATCCCGTCGTCGTAGCTCTGTAACTTTTAAAAATTTAAGGGGTTTACTTTTATACCGCTCTCGTATTACAAAGCGCACACCGGGCATTCATGCACAGCCATCGTTGATTGTTGACAAAAATGCGTTTAGCATGGTGGTGACTATGTAGAAATAGAAATATAAAGTCGTGAGCACAGGTGTTCGGTTATTTTAATTTTATTATTTAGCTCGAGGTAGAAGAGTAAATTAGATTTTATTTTTTATCTGGGTTAGAATTCGAAAACAGGTAAATATGCTGGAAAATCATGACAGCTTACCTAGGTAACTTAAGAGATGCTTGTAAAGGTCGGAAATCTAGAAGAAATGTTCAAAATTGTACGTCAGAAAAATACATCACACTTTCTCTCTCTCTCTCTCTCTCTCTCTCTACACACACACATACACACAAACACACACACACACACATATATATATATATATGTTTGTGTGTGTGTGTGTCTGTGTGTGTGTTTGTACAGGATGGAACGATTAAAATGTCGCCCTTAACAAAACAGCACTACACCTTTATTTCCAAACTTTTATGGAAAAAAAAATCAATTCAGGTAATTTGATTAGGTACTGCAGCTAACATCTATTACATTGAAACCGCCTCAATCATTACCTCTATACGGGTCTAGAACTGGGAGCATGCATTTTTCACAAGCTTGTATATATTAGAACATGTCGTCGTTCGCTTAAAACATTGTTTGAAGTATTGGGGTAGAAACGAAGATCCACTCTTTATACTGTCAACATTAATAACATAAAGAGTTAATATCGTTTTTTTTATTGAGGATAGGAGATGCTCTCGAACGATTCTTCGGAATAAATATTATCTAAAGTTGAAAAAAAAGAAAAAAAACAACATAATCAATCAGATAAATTAAAATATGATTGAATAATTTATTATTTGTTTATTTATCTGCTTACAACGACTGCACGTTCCTGCATTTTCAAGCCTTCAAAACACTTCAAATATACTAATAATAAACGTATGTCTTTGAAAAATGGCGATTCTTTCATGTGTGCACTGAAATCATAACGAATAATCATTGAACTGTGATTTTTTAAATTTTATTTTAATATTTTATCTCTTTACGATTAGTATACACTAAACGGATAAATATTAGATAAGAGATATCTTCTAAAGAAATCATAAAACTATATATATATATATATATATATATATATATATATATATATATATATAGATAGATAGAGATAGAGAGAGAGAGAGAGAGAGAGAATAAATCACAAAAAGTTATATTCAAAATTCATGATTGAATATATTATGCCCGTAAATAAAAATTCAATATGGCGTATAGAAAAATTAAAAGGTATTTGCAGCTTCTCTTTCAATTTTTGGATTTTTACCATGTCAAATCACATTTCCATTCCTTTTGACGGTTTGATTGTTGCTATTTCTTCTGGTGAGTTAAGGGCATAAAAGATTCACTGATTGATATAATAATTAAGTGATTGATTTTGGGCTACGAAACACATACTATCAGGAATTGTATAAGTCAACTGAAGTAAAGGAATAAATTATAAGATGGCCAACCTCATGAATTTGGAATATAACATTTTGTCATTTATTCTCTATATTGCTCTGTAATTACATTGAGCTTCTTAAATAAAGAGTGATATATAATAAGAACATATATTTCTACAGAAATACACACATATATATATATGTATATATATATGCACATATATATATATATATGCATATATATATATATATATATATATATATATATATATATATATATATATATAAATATAATATGAGGAAAGCCAGAAAACGATAACATGACAATATTAGAATGCAACGTTTAGCGATAGCTGCATTAGGAGTGAAATCATTGTGCGTGAGAGGAAATTGGGGGAGGGATATCGGAGAACTACAGTTCTCATCTTGAGTGTCATTTTCAGAACATTTCATTCGATGTAACCTCCGATCTTCTTCAGGTCTATCTTGTCGAACTCGGGAATGTTTCTGTCGAACTAGAGAATTTATACGGAATTTCGAACGGACCCGAGGCGCAGTGGTTCTACAAAATCATTCATAAGTTCGACCTAATCATTTCTGAATTCGACGAGATACGCCGGAAGAAGATCGGAAGTTACGTCGATCGAAATGCTGTGAAAATTACACAAGATGAGAACAGGTTTCTGATAATTCCAAATAATACGAATGACCAAACCTCGTCTTAAAAATTCAGAAAGGTAAAAGCATATTTCTTTGAAATATTTATAAAATTATTTATTTTGATAAACATTTTTTTAAATATATTTATTTCATATAAGAAACGGTGACGACTCCGGTCGTAATCCAGTTAAATACTCTGGCCAAAGAGAGCAATATAACGTGTTGAAGACCGCTGTGTTCACTGGTGCGTAATGTAGTCCTATGTTGTTTCGATTTCAGAACACCCAAGGAAGTTCAATAACGTGATCTTGGTCGCTTATACAATGACGGGTTTATGCATGATTCCTGTATTCCTTGCCCCAGCAGTGGTCTGTTGGGAAAAAGAACCAAAATATTAAAAAAAAAATTAAAAATAAAAACGTTTTTCCTTCTTGCTGTCTCCTGAAATTAATCACCACCAAGGATAACATTCGTTTGTTATTAAGCCACGAATTCCGTTGGCAACAATAAAATAATTCCAATTGCAAGTCCTGATTGTTTTCTTTTAACATAAGCTAATTATTAAAGAAATTCTGGATAAAATAGTGTTATTTTACACATATGAAAAAAGAAAAAATCTGCGACTTCTCTTTGTTTTTTTTCAACAACGCAGCGTGCGTAGGCAGTATCTCAAAACAGACGACCGATTGACTCATTTTTCTTCTCTTTTTTGCGGTCAGTGAGAGGGGAGTGTAGACTCACATTCAGCTGCTCAAAAACTGGCGAGAAAACGCTCCGCACCTCTTCGTATACTAAAGGAACGAGTGACGGCGGACGAAGTCTGAGACATCCATTTAGCCAATTCATCTTCATTTTGAATTCAACCTAATTGGCTAAATTGGTAAATAATCTGTGCATATTAATTAAGTCACTTTCCACCAGAAGTTTTCTCACACAGGCAACTCTGAAACCTTCACCCTAAGTTCATATACGAGACAGAAAAATAATGCATCTTATCCTACACCATGCAATGGCTTCCTTCACACACAATGTTATTACTAAATATTATTATCAATCTCATAACAGTACTTTTCAGATTGTAAAAATATTTCTACTTCGCTGTAGACTAACGCTGATTCATTTACGAAAGCGTTTTTTAATAGTAAAACCAGATTTTATTTTCTGAATTTACGTTTTTGGTTAGTTTTGATATTATCGTTGTTTTATGTTTATTTACTTGTTATTTTGGTTTCTTTATTTCGTTGCATGTTTTAAGCGTTATCTGGACGAAATCATATAACCAATTTATCGAGAAATAAATTTAATTTCTCACTTTTTAAAAAAGAATCATAGAAATTGGTTCATGTTGCAATTTTCGGAAATTTAATTTTAAATGAAAAAATCATTAGTACAGAACAAATTGAGCAAAATAATAAAGTGAATTAAACGAAATAAAATAAAATAACAAAAGTACGAGAGCATAAAAGCGGCAAAAATAATGCTTTAATATCTGATTCTTCGTTGTAAGACATTCACAGCAAAAACTCGTGTGTTTTTTTACACAACTTAATATACTGTAGAGGAAACACTGAAGAGCAGCTATGTATATAATACATTTTATGAAGTAAATAGCGAATTAATATTTGGGATTATTTATTTGTAATTTTATTGTCATACATTTTATATATATCTGCAATAGGCCGTAGATATTTACAGCAATAAACTAAACCGATTAAATAAAAAAGGAAAAGTTCAAGAAAATATTTGTATTACAAAAGGAAGCAATTAAAAAAAAACTTGTACAGATTAGCAGTCAGCTAGCTAGAAAGATATACCGACGATACATAAGAGTTCATAGAATACTGAATAACTGATGTTTCTTTATTCATGTATATGTGTGTATAATTTACCATAATAAAATATAAAAATAAAATTTTAATGTCGCATTCATTGCCTCTCCTCTGCCATCAGATCTCCTCTTTTTTCTACCTCTTCCTTTCACCTCCGCGTTTTACCCCTTATCGTTATCTAGCGATTAATTTTTTTTATTGTTCTTTTTATAGTCTCGTCTCGCACTAAATGCAAATAGATGTGTGTAATTTTCTTTAATTCTTTGTTATAATTTTAGAAAAAAATATTTTTTATCGGGATTATAAAAAAAAGTTATAATGCTCTTTTTAAAGTTTTTTTCTTTGCGCGCATATGAAATTATGAAAAAATATGTGTATTATTAAAAAGAAAATATTTTTTAAGTTGCTTACATTGAGAAGCAACAACGAGTTGGCAAGAGTATATATATATATATATATATATATATATATATATATATATCAATATATATATATATATAATATCTAATTTATAATATGTATGTGTGTATACACACACACATACACACACACACATATATATTAGCTGATTTTGCCAATTCATAACGGTTGTTTTTCCGTTAAATACTAACAGAATTATAGCGTGTGCACTAACAGTAAGACCTTTATGCCAAATAATAATGGTTGGATTTATGCCCTTTTTTGCCTTTTTTGCCTATGAATAAAATTAAAAAATAACGTTTACAAGTGCTTTTGATAAAGATGTACATAAGAATATTTTGATAAGTATGTTTTAACTTAAATAAGGATGGTATAATAAAATTGTGGGGTCGGCGTTCGCGCCTGGCCTCCATGGAATGGAAATAGGCACACACTTTTATAAAGACTTTTCATGTCTATCTGCGTAAGTATACCTTGATAACTATGTTTCAGTTTAAAGAAATATAGTATAATACAATTATGGGGTGTTCGTTCGCGCCTTACCTCCATAGAATGGGAATATGTCACAAAGTTTAACAAGGATTTTTAATATAGATCCACAGAATATTATGATAAGTGTTTCAGTATGAACAGATATGGTATAATAAATTATGGAGTTTATCTATTTTATTTTTACTTTCATAATATTTTGCTTTGGTTTTGATACCCTCAAATTCAAGCCAAATTTACAACCCTTCCTTTTCATAACCTATCATACTTTCATAAATCAGAGTCCATTTTCTGTATACTGTTTTTGAACGCAGTCAACGACGGGTACTTTTGCTAGTATATATATATATACACATATACATATATATATATTATATATTATATATATAATATATATGTTATATATCTTATATATATTATATGGAGTTGAATGCGTGTGTGTGTCTTGTCACGAATAGGCTCCTATATCGTTGACTATTTAAAAAAAAACTAATTACATATGATGATAGAAGATTTATCAAGACACAGGTATGAGTATGTTTAATCTGGCAGAACGGTGGTTCATTAAAGATGTGGGGTCTGCGTTGGCACCTGGTCCACAAAGTATAGAAATAAAAAAAATTAAAATTAAAAAAAAAAAACGTTTACAAGTGTTTTTGTTATAGATGTACATAAGAATACTTTGATAGGTATATTTTAACTTAACTAGGGATGGTATAATAAAATTGTGGGGTCGGCGTCCGCACCTGGGCTCCATGGAATGGAAATAGACACAAACTTTAATAAAGACTTTTCATATCTATCTGCGTAAGTATACTTTGATAATTATGTTTCAGTTTGAAGAAATATGGTATAATAAAATTATGGGGTGTTCGTTCGCGCCTTACCTCCATAGAATGGGAATATGTCACAAAGTTTAACAAGTTTTTTTTAATATAGATCCACAGAATATTGTGATAAGTGTTTCAGTTAGAACAGGTATGGTATAATAAATTATGGGGTTTATCTATTTTTACTTTCATTATATTTTGCTTTGATTTTTATACCCTCAAATTTGAAGCTATCTCTTTACAACCCTTCCTTTTCATAACCTATTATACTTTCATAAATCAGAGTCCGTTTTCTGTAGGCTGTTTTTAAACCCAGTCAACGACGGGTACTTTTGCTAGTATATATATATATATATATATATATATATATATATATATATATATATATATATATATATATATATATTATATACACTAGCAGGCCGGTCGGAATGGCTCAGCCATAAAATACTCTTAAATATGATATTTTGATTAATGCAGAGTTCGTATTTATTATTATATTATATTGAACCTAATAATAGTAATAATTAAAAAAAAGTTTTTAAAAAATGACTCGTGATCCACCACCGAGACTCGAAAACAAAACATTTAACTTATGATATACTATTTCCTTTGACGTTACTGCCTTAGCTATGAAGACATGTTTGCTGCAAAGCTAAAAATTTAAACATGAAACAAAACATATTACGTTACGCATGCATGTTTGTAACCCGCCGTTCGACCTTCACTTGGAAAATTTCATTTTTTTAATGTTTACAACTTTGCACTGACTTACCCCGACTAAAAACGCAAATATCAAGTTTCTCCTGTGGTTCGATTACCCTGTATATTAGCTTCTATATCTATAGATCCAAACCAACAAAGGAATTCGGTAGGCAAATTATTTTAAGCAAATATATACGCATGCATAAATATATATAGAAAGAGGATTCTATTTTACTATAAGCTTATTTACGCAAATATTACGCAAGATATAAATCATGTAGAGTATTTGCATGGATATAATAACACGTAATATTTAACTAAAGATGATCATCCCATCAGGAAACCAAAAAAATAATAGGCAATTAATTAAAATGGATGTTTATAGAATATGTAAATTAGCTATATTTTTGAAAATGAATGCAATTCCACCATCCATATTCAACAAAATTGTATTTTCTTCTTAAATAAATCGAAAGAAGCGATTTTGATATGAAGATCATTACACACAAAAAAAAAGATCTTGTAGGAGCATATATATGTACTTTTTACGTTCAATTCACGATTTTGAAAATCACATGTTCTTTCCTGTTCTCATAATAGTATATGTTACAGATCTATGTCGTAAGCAATATTCACTGAACAGTAAAAATATGTTATCAGTATATGTTTGAATGTAACAAACTCATTAGACAATTCTATAGAGTAAATACACCGGATATCTTAGCGGTAAGTGAGACTAACCTACACTCCTCCATCCCCTTTAACCACTTTAATATGCCTGGATCTCTCCCACTCTGCCGTAAGGATTTTGACAGACACATGGAAGGAGTTGGTGATACCTTTCCCTTGACTAGAGAAACATACATAGAATCGGATGATCAAGCCTTTATGTGTATTAGACTAAACTTGAAATACAACATTAGATACTTTTACTTTCTCTGCCGTTCTCCCTCGACCCAAGACTGCACCATAATAAACAAAGTCTCTGACAGCATAGACACAGCACTCTCTCTCTCTCGACACTAGCGCACAAGTACATGTATTTTTTTTTACTTTAATGTCCACCACAAAAACTGGCTTGGATTCTCTACTTACACAGATGCAGAAGGCAGCACAACTCATAGCTTCTCTGTATCTCATTCCCTATAACAATTGTAACGTTTCCAACAGTTTCCCTGACCAGGAAGAACAACATGCATCACTTCTAGATCTGTTTTTGACCACAGTTCCCGATGATTGTATAACTAATGGCAACAGCCCACTTAGGAACTCTGATCATGCAGTAATAATTGTTGAAATCGCCTTAAACGCTAGACGCAAAAATGAAGAGCCAGTTCCTAAAACAACGAGATATTATAAAACGGCTGACTGAGAAACCATCAGAGATCTTATCAGAGATGCCCGAATCGAAGCGCATGTTCCCATGCGAGAATTTTATAGCAAGCCTTACTCTCCCCAATTGTTTACTTCAACTTGAGCTACTGCCATTGCTCAAATGCAGCATGCATACCACAGATTTAACCGACTCAAGTCCAGTTCAAACAGACAGAAGTACATAGAAGCTAGAAATAATATTAAGAAAGAAATAGTAACAGCTAAGAGAGAATTTACATAAACCACTAAAAAACGCAGTAAATAATGGGCAATCAACAATTCCCCCACTAATAAAACATCACGAGGTTGTTTGCTCAGCAACCGAGAAGGCTAACATGTTTGCCAGTCGGTTTTCCTCTAACTCCAAACTGGACCCCTCCAACCACCACCTACCTTAATTTCTCATGCGAAGAGACGCCACGCTAGACAATCTGAAAATCACCCCTGCTCAGGTGCATGCTATCATAAATAACCTTGACACTTCAAAAACATGTGGGCCCGATCTCATCCCAGCTGTGCTATTTAAAATTGCGCAGCCGAAGTAGCTCAAGTTCTCTCCAAACTCTACAACAAATGCCTTAATGAATCTTGCTTTCTGGGCTGTTGAAAAACTTCATCTATGGTACCAGTATTCAAAAATTCTGGCGTAAGAACTGACCCATTAAATTATCGCCCTATTAGCCTCCTCACACTTTGTGCCAAAATATTTGAGACCATAATTAACCAATCTCTATTCCATCACCTTACAGGTGCTAAACTTCTGACTGACCAATAATATGGATTTAGACAAGCCCGTTCCATAGCAGACACCCTAACTGTGATCTCTGAACGTATATTTCATTTACTGGACAAAGCGGGGGTGGGCAGAGCGGTAGCTCTAGATATATCTAAGGCTTTTGACAGGGTATGGCATGAGGGTCTCCTCAAGAAAATTAGATCATACGGTATCACTTGTAGAATACTTAACATAATTAAATCCTTCTTAGATAAGAAAAAAATCCAGCTTGTCCTCGACGGTCGTACATCGAAACAACATGATATAAATGCGGGAGTTCCCCAGGAATCTATCCTTGGACCTCTATTGATCCTGATATTCATAAATGACCTCCCTGACAAAATTGCCTCTGAGATGGGTATATATGCTGATGACACTACACTCTATGGCAGGCACAATAGGAATACGAATGAACACATATCTAAAGAAATGGCAGAAACACTAGAGGAAGACCTCCAATCTGTGGTGGAATGGTCGCGTTCAATGCTGCAAAGACTAAACTAGTTCCATTCAATAATTACAAGACACCTTCTCTACCACCTATAGCAATGGCCAATGACTCTTTATATGAGAGTACATCTTTCAAACTCCTTGGCCTAACGTTCACAGGAAACATGAGTTGGAACAATTACATTGAAGGCATCGTCAGGGCCGCTGCAAGGAAGGTGGGCTCTCTCTACCGTGCTAGAAAACTACTAAAACCCGAAAGTATCCTATACTTCTATAAGGCCACCATTCGCCCATGTATGGAATATTGCTGTCATATTTGGGCTGGTGCATCTGCTACTAGTTCTTGACAAGGTTCAAAAGAGAGTCGCCAATCTGATAGGCCCTGAACTGTCATCTACGTTTCAGCCTCTGTCGCATCAACTAAACGTTGCATCCCTCTGCCTTTTTTACAAGTATTTTAATGGTGAATTCTCTGACGAACTGCAAGCACTTGTGTCCCCACGACGTGAACACACTCGACAAACCCGACAGGCTGCTAAATCCCACCCCCATACTGTAGAGATCCCTAGATGTAAAAGATCTTTCTACTCCAGTAGTTTCTTCCCCAGAACCGCTAGACTTTGGAATTTCATTCCAGGTCCCTGCTTCCCTAACTGTACTGACGTGCATAAGTTCAAGTGCAATGTGAACTGACATCTTGCTGCCCAAATCCCTACATAGTACTCCAGAAACTGTTGCCCCTGATAGTAGCCAACTACACCAAAGTAGCAATGTGCATTGTTTGGGGTGAAAATGCAAAAAAAAAAGAAGATAGATGGTAGGAATAAAAAGAGACAACACTAGAACCGCTTCAGATCAAAGTAATAAACACTTAATCCTAAAATGAGAATATAGCTGTAACGACCCACCCCTCCTCCATACCTCACCAGGTTGAAATGTATTTTCTTTACTTTCCCTCATATTAGCCCCTATTCCATTTCTTTGCCGCACGTCTACCTCCTAACACTAACTAACCGCATTCACGAAAAAAAAAAACATCCCCCCTTTTCAGGGTTAAACTTACACCCAGATATCATTTTTTATACAAAATGAATGATCAATTGATTTTCGTTTCAGTGTCGCTTCTTCTAACCGTCTGAAGAGGTGGGTCTCTCTAAATTGAGATTCCACTGATACACGTATACATATATTTAACTGATAATGTTTATATAATAAACATACTATACACCCACTCTGTCCTCTATTGAGCACTCTTTATTAATCTAACAGGTTTCAGCGGATCTACATCGAGAAACCAGATTATAAAACCATTAATCGTTGTTATAAAATGAAATATTATTACTGGTAGCCATTTTAATGTTAGTATTGCAACTTATAATTTCATTTGCAACTGAATTTCCAAGTTTACATTGCGGATTATAATTTTGCCGAATTGAAAACGCAGCCTCCACGGCAGAAAGTATCAGTAATTACTACCCACCGTACTTTGCAAGCGATGAGCGTGAAATATTTCTGTATATCAGAATCGCAACCCGATTTAATTGCCCATCCAACCACTAACCCTTCGTTCACCCTAGGTTATCTTCACGGTCGTTCTTAATCCGATTATGGCGTCCAAGTTTATGTTGTTAATTTTACGCTCGGCCAACTAGCTCGATAGTTCGCACCTCAAAATTTCTATTAAAACCAATCAGATTAGCGAATGTACCAGAGGGAGCAGGCAGTATGATTGTTATGAATGAAATGGCCACATAAAAGTAGCATACTAGATGGATGAAGGTTTCGGATAAAGTACTAAATGCTAAGACGTGTTTATATATATATATATATATATATATATATATATATATATACATATATATATATATATCTTTTTGAAATCTCACTAGATTCAGCCACTGTGATGAGTCGTAGACGACGAAACACGTGTCAGTGCATGATTATATTTAAAAATATATATATATATATGCCGCTCCCTATGTGGGGGCACTAAATTGGTTAAAGGGAAATTTATTCCTGATTCGCATTCAGGTAAAAATGCACTTTCGTAAATAATTGAATTCGTTCAAAACGTATCGCTAAAACAAAAGCAAACAATATATATATATATATATATATATATATATATATATATATATATATATATATATATATATAAATTAGCATGTCTGATTGAACACGACATAGTTATGCTTTATTCCGATTTTTCTAAATATCTTTTCGATTCGCCGAGCAGTGTTTTAATTTCAGCTCTCATGTGTATAATATTGTGCCCAAAAGTTGTTATTCAGCCATATTCTTCTCAAGCGCTTTCGATGATCATTAGGAGCGATTGTTGTTTTCGTTTTTTTCTTTTATTTCTTTGAGGCTTGGTGTATTTATAATGTTTTTGCTATAAAGTTTGGTGCAGGAAAAAATTATAAATACACCAAGCCTCAAAGAAAGGGAAAAAGATATCAACAACAATCGTTTCTAATGATAATCAGATGCACTGATAGAACGCGCTTGAGAAGAATATAGCCGAACAACAACTTTTGGGCGTCATTTTATACAAAAGCCAGCTTAAATTATAAAGACCGCTCAGCAAATGGAATACAGAAAGATCGGAAAAAGAACTTAATTACCATATATATTTTTATAACTTACTATATGTGTGTGTGCGTGTGTATGTGTGTGTGTGTGTGCGTCCATGTGGGTATGTGTGCGAGAAAGAGAAAGAGAGAGAGAGCGAGAGCGTATATAAAATGATTGCATCGCTGTAGTTTTCTAGAAAGCAAGCCACTGAAATCCGGTGTTTCTGAAAAGTGCTCAATGGCAAAGCATTAACATACCATGTTAATTTATTTATAGAAACATTAGTGGCTATATATTTGCGTACATGTTTCTATTGGAATCTTTTTACAAATTCAACACAAACAGGCCAGTTATAACAATACAACTGGATTTTCAATCATAATTGTTTTAGGCCAAATTTTTATATTGCTTGAAAAACAAATGGAAAATAAAACAAATGAGGTGGCGAAAAAGAAAGAAAGAAAGACAAGGAAAAGGGTAAAGTGAGGTGGTGGAGTAAACCAGTGGGGCTATCATCCGCGTAAACTTGGAATATATACTTATATACTTGTACATCAACTTAACTATTTATGACCTCATAGAGAAGGTTTATCCATAGTAAGAATATATATATATATATATATATATATGAATATATATGTATTTACATATATATATATATATGTGTGTGTGTGCGTGTGTGTGCGTATGTGCGTGTGTGTGCGTGTGTGCGCGCGCGTGTGTGTCGTGTGTGTGTGCGTGCGTGTTTGTGTGTGTGCGTGCGCGCGTGTGTGTGTGTGTGTGTGTGTGTGTGTGTGTGTGTGTGTGTGTGTGTGTGTGTGTGTGTGTGTGTGTGTGTGTGTGGTCTCTTCAAGTAGCCATTAATTCACTGTGGATCAATTGTAAGAAAAATACTATGCAAAAAACTTTCCCATAGATTTTTTTTACGAATGGACGTTTTCTCATTCAGACTTATTTTATTCATATTTTATTCGTCAAACTGTGGGTGTGTGATTTTTTTTTCTCAGAAGTGATATCTTTGATTTCATCTGAATTGTTTATGGAACATATTTTTTAATGTATGCCTCGGTTTTGTCTCGAAAGACAAAAAATACCTCTATAGGTGCAGATGCGCGTGTAATTGTGAGGCGAAAGTTTCACCATCCCAACCACACCTCTGCTGAATCGGCACTGCTTGAGTTCAGTGGCATGGAGAAATCCAGGACGACTGGAAACAATGCTCAGATAAGCGGAGAGCACATACAGCACCTGGAAGTTCCAAATGGTCACCCTCTCAATGCTGACCATAGGTCAACGCTGCTTTACTTCGATGATCCAATGGGAACCAGTATGTAAACGTGTTTATGTCACACCAATATTTGCTAGTTTTTTATATACAAATTTTTTTCAGTTTTTATTACAATAAAACCTTTGAAAATTCCTATCATTGTCCTATCCTTAAGGCACTCATGTGTAAATTTTCCTTACTAAGATAATTTTCTTGTTATGAGTAATTTTATCATCTTACAGCTTTAATGAAAACAGTGTCATTTTTTTTTTTTTGCTATTTATTTATTTTGATAGTTCTGTGATATTCTTTGGGCTCTATTACTACTTTTTTGTTCTTTCTTATATTATGACATTGTTAGATTCATAATATAATATATATCGAATTATTATATATTACTTTTTTTCTTTTATTACTACTATTATTTTTTGTCAACGACCTTTTTCCTGAAATTATTATTATTATTATTGTTATTATTATTATTATTATTATTATTGTTGTTGTTGTTGTTGTTGTTGTTGCTGCTGCTGCTGTTGTTGTTTGTGGTGGTGGTTGTTCTAGGAGAGGATGTTGCTGCAGAATGCCGGATTTTTTTTATGTTCTCGGAGTCAATTGCGCACCTTGAAGCAGGGTATTGGCTCAGAGAGAGAGAGAGAGAGAGAGAGAGTACCGCAAAAGACACAGTTGCATGGTGCTTTGGGTATACTGGGAGGTTTGTAAGAAGTTTGTTCAAAGTCGTACGAGGAGGTGGCTGATGAAGTGAGAACAAGTGAGGATTGCAATGTAGAGCAATTGGAACAAAGTCGTCTGGATTCGGTCGCCATTGATTAAGTTTCAAAATAGTGGCAATTTGTAGATTCTCAGTACCCTTATGTTTCGTTGACCTTTGAGATAAGTCGTATACACGGGGTTAAAACTTAAATAATCTCAGTCGTAGTTGGTACGCTAGCTGCATTATCACATTGTATGGAAAGACATTTGAAAAAAAAAAAAAACTACGAATGCCCGACGTTTTTTGCGACCTTCAGGCCTCTAATATTGTATGTACCACCAATATTCTTAGGAAAAACCCTTGATATTTGGAGCTCCTGGCTTGGAGCCTGGATTGAGGGAAAGACCTCTGAGAATGAATCCCATCTCTTTTCAGGGAGACGTTATTATTACTGTTGCTGTTAATTTTATTGTTATTATTGGTGGAACAAATATTTCATGTACACGAAATTTACTTCTCTTTTTCTGTAAAAATTTGTCAAATTTGTAAAATATGTAGATCTGGTTGATTTCACTAAACGACTCTGAAAACAGGGCGGGACAGAAGAAGTATTGGAATTCACGCTAAGAAAAAAGAAATTAATTACACAATTGCTTAGCGCCTCGATAACGATGGTACCTAAAACTATTGTTTATCTTGAATTCGTGAAAAGTAATGTTTGAATTTTATATATATATGAAGAGGGGTAGCACCCCGAAACACGCGTGTACGTAGATTACCGCGTTTACAAAAATAATAAATAAATAAATAAATAAATAAAAAATACGCCCAAATAAAAAGTGGGCGGCTTTCTAAGAAAACCCCGGATCTTCAAGGCGGAGACATTAACCTTAATATCGTTTAAAAGATTAACAACAAAACTATATATATATATATATATATATATATATATATATATATATATATATATATATATATATATGCTTCGTGGCTTAGTGGAGGATGCCCTTTTCTCTACCCTGCAACCTCTCTCCCACAGAAGAGACGTTGCGAGCCTATCCTTGTTTTATCGTTATTTCCATGGCAGGTGCTCGTCTGAACTCCAATCTCTGCTCCCCCCTCGCCAATCTTTCCCGAAAAAAAACCTGTCTAGCTGAATCCACCGTGAAAAATTTCCCCCACTCTATCTCTGTGCCTAAATCAAAACGCGGATTCCATGAAAAAAGCTTCTTTCTTAGAGCTGCACGCCTGTGGAACTCTGTTCCATCTGCCTGCTTCCCACCGGACTACAACTTGGATGTCTTCAAGTCCAACGTTAACAAATTCCTAATGAACCGCCACCTTAAGTAAACACTTCATCAAATCTCCACACTAACGTAATGTACTTGCAATAACTTTTATCCCTGAGTGGCTTTCGGGACTTGATAAGTGGTGATCAATGTGTAAAAAAAGTGGTGTATTTTACTTCAGCAGAAGTTCTCAGAAATAAAGCGGCCATCTTGCTAAAGAACAATATACGTTTTATCAGATTTATAGATATTCTAGTATTCTATTAAATTTCTTATTTCACTTCAAATACTGAGTCAGCAAGGAAGTATAGAACACAATTCTCCTCTCCTAAATTTATCATCTAAATATGTTATAGTATATATTTCTTGTTGTCTCTTGGCCTTACTGAATACTAGGACAATAATTTATCTAGTCTGGTTGAGCATCAAACCTTTTACGTTTACCTGAGCTAATATCACTATTTCCTGGAAAAGCTACTGTAGGTAAGCTTTAACACTTCTCTTATATAAAAACCTCTAGAGATAAACATAAAACACGGACATGTAATATGTATATATTACACGGACATACCACCAGACCGACTTTCCCAGGTAACCACTGTGCAAATATAAATATACTGCGTATATGAAATATGAATATGTACACATGTATTTATAAGTTGTATTAATAAATTTCTCACCTGCTTCAGCTAGTGTCTTTCCGTTACTTCTCCATTGTACCGCCTTCTACAATTCCATTTAACTATATATATATATATATATATATATATATATATATATAGAGAGAGAGAGAGAGAGAGATAGAGAGAGAGAGAGAAAGTGAAAGAGAAATAGAGACAGAGAGATATGAGTATGAATATGTATACCCATATATTAATAAAATAGGGTGCGTGTTATTTATTTTGTGTGTTACGCTTACATCTTTTTCTTTCGAGTGAATACAGTTTCATTGTTATAACCTTACATTTGTTGTATACATAATTTCACCAAGAATTCTTCATAAATTTTGGTTCATTTTTCCATGATAGCTGATGGCACTCAAGCCCCCTTTTTATGAATTACTAAGCATTAATGATAAGTTTTCATTTTAGTTTCTATTACAGTTATAGGAATCAATAGAAAATTAATTAATTTAAATTAAATATTATATATAAATGTATTATACGGCCGGGCTACGCTGGGTGTCCCTACTCACTTAGATAAATACGTTTGCAGTTTTAACAATATGTTCCGTCTGCCTGCTTCCCTCCGGACTACAACTTGGATGTCTTCAAGTCCAATGTAAACAAATTCCTAATGAACCGCCCCCTTAAGTAAACAATTCATCAAATCTCCACACTAACGTAATGTACTTGCAATAACCCTTATCCCTGAGTGGCTTCCGGGCCTTGATAAGTGGTGATCACTGTGTAAAAAAAAAATATCAGAGCGTGTCCATTTACACTGAACATGCCAAAATGCTAATATGAATATATTATATATGAGAGTGTCCAGTGTCGAATTTCCACAGGTCTGGATTCTTATTTACATTCAGCATACACGCACATACATATCTTCACACACATTAATATATATATATATATATATATATATATATATATATATATATATATATATATATATATATATATATATATATATATATATACACAAGGTGTTCCAAAATGTTTGACTCCATTTCGTGGGCAAATAATTTTGACAAGTTTCGTTGGCTCAAATTTTGACAGCTTGTGTAGAAACGTTTTAAGTTTTTGTATGTAATGTTTGCCATTTCTATATTTTCAGGTATAGAAAAAGACAGCGCAGCGTGCCTTCTTCATTTATTTTGCAAAGAAGGCACCAACTACAAAACAAATTAGAAAAGGGCTGCTTATACATACCTAAATCGCCGGGACGGCTATCATCAGCAGTAGAGACAGTGGAGCAGGTTCGTGAAGCCTTCCTGATTGGTCCTCGGAAGAGTGTTGGAAGAGCACGTGTGAAAACGCACATTCCACAAACAACAGTTTGACGGATTCTGATGAAACGAATGCGGCTTTAAACCTTACAAGCCGCAGCTCGTTCTGGCCTTGGGCGAAGGTGATAAGCGAAAACGTCAAGAATTTTGTGTTGAAATGTTAGATAAACTCGAAGACGACGATTTTGATGATCGGTTAGTTTTTAGTGATGAAGCCAAGTCTCACACGAGTGAGAAATTTAATAAACATAATGTTCGCATTTTGAACACGAGAGGGACTCACCAAAAGTTAATGTGTTTTGTGCAGAAATCAGAGCCACAGGGGGGTTCTAATTGGATACTTTACCTTTCACCAGACCATCCATTCACGTGAAATTACCTCTTTATCCACCCTATTCCCTCTGCTTCACTCTTTGTTATCAAGTAAGATCTTTTACTTACTTGCAGTTTCATCAAATACTTTTGCAAGCAAAATCCCATCCAGCATTTTGCTAATCCCTACCCTCTGATGAGAAGGAAAGTATTTCTTTGAAACTCCGGGGATTAACGACTATCCACTTATTTAATATTTCCTTTTCAAATTAAATATGTTTTTATCTCTTTTTCAAAGTGTTTTAACATTCTATATGAATGTATTTTTTCCACACACACACACACAGACACACACACACACACACACACACACACACACACACACACATATATATATATATATATATATATATATGAAATATAAATAAATTCATTAAACCTAGTTTCCTACTATAGATTGATAATACTAATCGAGTAAGTAGCTGATTGAGAAATATTTGCAATTTGTGACAAGATGAATATTACTCGTGCCATCTTCAGCATTATGAAACTATCCATATTATAACATGTAATATATTGTTATGAAACTATCCATATTATAACATGTAATATATTGTTATGAAACTATCCATATTATAACATGTAATATATAGTTATGAAACTATACATATTATAACATGTTATATATAGTTATGAAACTATCCATATTATAACATGTAATATATAGTACACCAATTCCGAATGGCACTTATTAGTGCTATGTGTCTGTAAGAGCTTAGGTTTTTGTGACCAATTTTTTTAATATGTAATTCGTATGTAAAATACGATTCAATACACATGTGTAAAAAAAATATGTTGAATATATGGCGATATGTGTATGTATATCAACTGCGGTTTTCACCATGTCTAAGTGGTGAGACATCTTTGTGTTGATTTACGCGCGTGTCATGCCTTGTATGTATGTACATGTCTATTCTGTTTACGCATGTATGTGAGTGACAGCTACCGTGATCTAATGTGTAAATGCAGAAGAAGAGAATCGACTTTAATTACGTTAGTTCATGATGATATAATTTGACACGTTTAATAGCCTGCACGGTTACAGACGCAGTCATAATGTAGAGAATAACGTTGTCGCCGACTTTAATATTTATCACTCTTACTTTCGAACAATTCAAGCATTATTACTTCAGCCTCGATGTTGTGCGCTTATCAGCAAAACAGGAATTAATTACTGAAGGTTGTTTTTGTACTTCTCGCTTTCCTGATAGTGTTGATTACTCCTCGCATTTTGGATGAGCGGTATTTTTGACAAAGAGGGAAGATTTACTCTTTTTCTGGTTTAGAATCTGTTTCTATCTAACACTTATCATTTACAAGATATTGATCTTAAAGTAATATTTTTAGCTTCATACATCACGTGGCTTCATGCTTTGTTGGAAGCAATTTCCATAAAAGATAAAAGAGAACTTAAAAATCTTGGTTGTAAGCATATTTTATCAACATTATGAAACTTACCTGACTAATATATATATATAATTATTTTTTTGCTATAATAATTAAATACCTACAGACACTAGTGTTTCATCCTTTCGGGATTCTTCAGGGTAGGGTGTCACGATTAACACCAGCCGCACGATTCGAACCCCACACCACGAGACATCTCTGGCTCGATTAGCGGACACCGTATCCATTCGGCTACCATTAACCGCGTGAAATAGCGTTGAATTTAAACATTTTAAATGTTCATTTACGTCAGTCAGAGAGTGATCTAATCGTTATACGATGATCTATGCATAAATTGACCGACTTTAATTCAATTGAAAGTGCTCAAAGATAAGACATGAATTTCTTAAAGGGGCTGTCATATATATATATATATATATATATACATAATTATCTATATGTATATAGATACACGCGCATGTATGTGTATATACATATATAATCAACTACGGATAGGCAGAGTCGCTGTTTCTCAACACCTTAGTACGGAATAATTATTGTTCAAACTTAATACCAGGTTGTTGATATGCAGCATTTCCAACCACTTGACTGATGGTGGCTGATGAAATGTAATATTTCAATGATTTTGAAAACATTTTACTCAGTAGAAAAGGCATTAGTAGCTGCCGATATGACTAATGCCAGTGCGTAACGCGACATTCTTAAGAAAAATCATTATAAATAGCACTAAAATAATTAATTCTGAAATTATTTTTTTAAATGTAAAACTACTTGCATCGCAAATATCTTTAAGACAAACAATCCTGTCAATATAATATTTCTTATGAAGCAATTAAAATGTGTAACGCAATACAATTTTATTCTTTTGAAGTTTACTTTGGCATCACGGAATTAAATTGTTAACGTATTTCCAGGAACAGGCAGAAAAACAATTATCTCAACGTCTAACTCACTTCACGAGCCCGTGTCTTGGCTATATGTTAAAAGCATCTATAGTTTCACTAGCTTTTCTATTTAGTTGGTTTTTAATCTAATGATGTGACAGAGAATCGAAAAAACTAAACAGTGAAACTTTAAGTTCAACTTTACAATCAAAATTTATTGTTCGACTGAATACTCCCAAAACAATGTACAAATTCCTTATTCCGCGAAGTTTCAAAGAATGCTGTTCTTATTATTCTTCTCATCCGATGACATAAACAAATCAGCAAATTATATTTGTAGCAATGCTAGAATTTGCTAGTTAAGGCATTAAGTGAAACCGCAATTTAATGTAGTTATAAATTGCCAAAAAAAAAAAAAATGAAAAATATTGGACATGTAAAAAACTAATATAAAAACAAACTGCGCATAATATTTCAGCTTGGATAAAACTTCTCTAGACTGGATACAAAATGCAAAATAGTTCTTTAGATAGAATGTATTCCAAAATAAGTCCAGCGTGAAAATGCACATAATTCGATTGGAAAGCTTTCTAAAATCCGATTGGAAAGTTTTCAAAACAGCTGAAATAATGAAAATTGTTTTTTTACGGGCAGTGCAGTAGTCCAAAGAGAAGTCTGTCCCTAGTCAAATGGGACCTAATGGTAAGAAGAGATAAAAATATTAAAAATGAGAACCTTCAACTTCGGCTTAAAAAGAAAAAGTCCAAATATATATATATATATATATATATATATATATATATATATATATATATATATATATATATATAATCTGTATATATACGTATATTTATATATATATATATATATATATATATATATATATATAAAATGCAGTAGAAGAAAGTTGTATACGTTTCAGAACTTCGTTCTGAAAATTATATATGCCAATGATGGAGGACCGTTGCCACATCTGGGCTGGAGCTGCTAGAAGCAGCTTATCTTGCTTCAAAACAGACTTCGTAGCTTATTGAGGGATGCTCTTTTCTTTTCCCTGCAACCTCTTTCCCACAGAAGAGGCGTTGCGAGCCTGACTTTGCTTTATCGTTATTTCCATGGCAAGTGCTCGTCTTAGCCTTAATCTATGCCCCCCTCGGCAAACTTTCACAAAAATCACTCGTCTAGGCAGAACCACTACCAATAGTTAACCACATTCTTTATCAGTTCCTAAATATAAGTGTAGATTCCATTAACAGAGCTTCTTTTTTTAGAACTGCGCACCTGTGCAACTCTCTTCCCTTGGCCTGCTTCCCAGCTGACTTAAATTCGATTGTCTTAAAGTCCAATGTAAACAAATTCTTGATGAACCGTCCCTCTATGTAATCCAACCTTCAAAATTGCCACCCACCTATGTTAAAAACGCTATAATCACATTGACTTTGTATACCCATTAACCTTTATCCTCGGGTGCCCTCCGGAACTTGATAAGTGTTGATTTCTGTGTAAAAAAAAACATGATGAAAACGTTATTTGACATTCAGAAGATGACATGCAAGTGATTATGGACAATCTATCAATGGTATGTAAAGCGCCTGGATATATTATCAGTTTCAAGAAAACATGTGTACTGTATTCCTCTCCTATTTGTATGTCATACGTTAAAGGAAAGGGATACGTTGATGGTTGAGGCAAAAGGTTACGGAAAGCTTTATTGCTTTACTATCTTGCTATGTCGCTTAGTAGTGACTACCCCTGATGCTGAGATTAATCCCAGTTCTGCTTTTGGTAAACTGGTGAAACTTGTATTAGACAGAGAAATTATATAAAAAAAATAAACTTAGTATTTATGAGGAATGCATTAATACAACTCTGCCATGTGCTTCATATTCTTGAACAACATCTAAAAGGCATATGAAGCTACTTGAATGATGTCATCAAAGTTGCATAGTAACAATGCCATTTGCAATCTGTTCCGATTCAGTCGGACGAAATATAAAAATAGGATGCATTACTTCAGGAACATCTCTCGCATATACGATTGTATATGAATTTTGCTTCGATCGATTCTACACTCTATCTTTTCTGTTCTCCGTATTCGAAGTAGAACATATTTTCTATATTACTATTTAGATTTCAAGATTTAAAAATATTCTTCTTTGACGCAATAATTTTAATAAAAGGAACACCAACAAAATTATTCATTTATCAGCGATTTATGTTCGTCTTACATAGATTATCTTTCTAGCAGAATTGATTGTCTAATAGCCCAGAATTTTGATTCTTTTAACGGTTTATATATTATCTATTCAGAACTGATCTTCACTTTAAATTGTTTTATATTTTTTTGTCATATTCTCTGCAAAGATTTTTATGTTATCTACACATAACTTTAAAAAGAAGAATCTTGTTTTTGTATGGTAAAAGCATAAATAATAAGAAATATATTTAAATAGACATATAGCAAGCTTCGCCGTACACTTGAATGCAGAAGTAAAAACTCCCATTGCAGTTTAAACTTAATATTTTAAGTTTGAAACCTATTTAGGTTTTCGGTATTATAAATTTGGAACAGAAATGGTTAACTCTTTTTTTTTTAACTCAAACAAAGCAGATTGCAACTATTTCGAGAGTTCATATTTACGGGGAAGTATGTGAGGAGTCGATCAGCAAGATGCCTGTTAACGTTACATTTCAACTTCTCTCTGTTTTTAAAGTCATAGAAGCAACTCACAAGGAAAGAATTTCAAATTCTACTAGTCCGATAGAAAAAAAAACACTATTAAAGTAGAAACCATGTCGTCATCTAGTGACCTCAACAGTTAAGGGTGAAATTATACTGCTTGCCGTGTTAGTCAGGACTATGTATGTTGAAGGTGCACAATTACCAAGGGCACATTCAATTAAAGTACTTGTAAAACGCACACAGCTGAAGTTGGACAGCTGTTGAAGTTTGTCTGATAGTACGGGACTTATTAGATTGGGGACTTTTTGTTTAAACCCTTTCTCATAGGGAGCGAGTGCGGATATATACGCCAGATCAGCGGTGGCAACAAAACTCGATATATGGACAAATTATAGCTTTGTAGATATATAACATACTCTCAGTTGCGAGTAATTTTCGAACACAGGAGATGAAGACCATTTTCTTTGCACGAACAATTTATTTGTTCCATCGAGATTTTTTTTTAAGTCGGTGCTTAGCGTACACGATATAACTTGCTTTATAACACTTTTTTTATGTGGTATTTTGTCTTAATAAAACACAATTTGTGTAAGGATTCACGTTGAAACACCGGTTTGCCGCCAGATCACCGAAATTAAGCAAAAATGAGCCTGGCCAATAATACATAGGTAACATTTGGGAATGCCAGATGCGGTATGTATCGTATAAATTTCCAGGTTTGTATTTGGGGGGGCACGTTTAATCTACTGGAAGAGATGCATTCTCAATCTTAGTTAAGACGTGCATCTAGAAGCAGGGAAACTTTAATGTAAAACCTGATGTCTACTGTATGCTCTGGCTTTTGATAGCCATTGCACCGACAAAGATTTAACAGTTGTACCAAAAAGTGTATTCTCAGTATAACTAAATATTTATTTCCGAACAACTTAGCTGTTGTGGTGGACCTCATAAGTCGAAATCGATGGGAGTATTATAATTAGGGCTAGGACAACAGCATATTCTTTTTATTGTTCCGACTCTCGACTGTGTATCCGCGGATATCTTATATGCTTTTATATAGAGTAATGGGGTTCTTGATTGATTAACTGTGTTTAACCGCGTCGGATATATGCTCGAGAGTAAAAACAATGAAAATAATACTCTGTTGTCATAGCCCTAATTGTAATCATCACTTGTTTGGACATGACACTTATTTAATAGTAGTTTTTTTTTAATTGAGTGAAACATAATTGAGGCAATATTGAAATCTGTTTAACACGAAGTGGATTTTATCATAAAAATGTGCCACTGTTTATAAAGACAAATGCCAATTAAAGTAAAATATTAATATTTTCAGTTGGTGGTTAAACATACATTGAGAAGATTTAATAACTCACCAACAAAAACTCACACACAAAGAGTCGCACACAGTGAACCTACACCGACACATTTATTTTAAACTATATGCTGTACTCTAGCGTTTGCCTCTGTATGCTTTCGCGGTAAAAACCTGGCTAGCCACAACAATTATTAACAATTTCTCTTACTCTTTTCCTATGCTTCAATTTAAGCGAAAATTCTATGAGCGGGTGTTTTTCCTCGAGCTGGTCGTCTGTAAAACATATCCCTGGTGTTGATTCCTGGCTGACTATGAGGTGGTAGTTTTCAAATTCATCATCATCAAATTCACCATCATCAACGCTCTGATCCCCATCTGGCATCAATTGGGATGGATGGCTCTCGTCTGGGAGAGGCCCCGTGTTTTGACAAGCTTCTGGGTTTTACCTTTACTCCTGATCTGAAATGGAACACGTACATCAAGTCTGTTGCCAAGGCCGCTGGAAAGATGGTGGGATCCTTGTATCGCTCCAGAAGATATCTCACTACTGATGAAATTCGCTATCTATATAAAAGCCAAGTACGTCCAAGGATGGAATACTGCTGCCATATCTGGGCAGGAGCTGCTAAAAACAGCCTATCCTGCCTTGACAGTGTACACAATAGGCGTCGTGGCTTAGTGGGGGATGCCCTTTTCTCAACCCTGCAACCTCTCTTCCACAGAAGACGCGTTGCGAGCCTATCTTTGTTTTATCGTTATTTCAATGGCAGGTGCTCGTCTGAATGCCAATCTTTGGTCCCCCCTCGCCAATCTTTCACGAAAAACACCCGTCTAGCTGAATCCACTGTGAAAAATTTCCCCAACTCTTTATCTGTGTCTAAATCAAAACGTGGGTTCCATGAACAAAGCTACTGTCTTAGAACTGACCGCCTGAGGAACTCTGTTCCATCTGCCTGCGTCCCACCTGACTACAACTTGGATGTCTTCAAGTATCCCTGAGTGGCTTCCGGGCCTTTATAAGTGGTGACCACCATGTAAAAAAAACCACAAAAACGTAAACAGGTTCTTCACTAGCAATCCTCTAAAATAGATTAAGTTACCAATATTCAATTAGTGCATCCATTTACCCTTATCATTGATTGGCCTTTCACCCGGGCTTTGACGACTCGTGACTATATGATTTCAAAATTCTAGGGGGTTATTTTCGCATATACATTTAACGTGATATATTGCTGGTTTTTTATTAAAAGTTGAATGTTGGGGTGAGGCATTGCTTCCTTACACAGTCTTTTTTGGCCAACGTCAGGACACGAACTCGTTCGTAATTATTGAAAAGTAAAACGTGGATATTCGTGTAACTATTTGCAGTCTCATTTTCTCATTTTCTCATAACATCGCATGAACAATGTTTCTGATAAAGAGGAGAAAATTTCTGTTTTCTGAGTCAGAATTTATTCCATCTAACAAATATCGTTGGCAAGTTTTTGAACTTGAAGCGGTTTTACATTTTTAGCTCTATACAGCAAGTGACTTCACGCCTTGTCTGGAGCGATTTCCATGAAAAAAACTAGTTATATATACCAAAATAAAAAAAATATTTGGTTAGCGGTTACATCTAGATTTTCATGACTAGGGTTGTTTGAGGAAAAGCTTCTGCCATCTTTACTCGTGACATTTTCACTCGTGCCATTTTACTCATGCAATTTTTACGCGTGCTATACAGCAGAACCCCGAGATACAGTGGCACTAGGATTCGTTTTTTTTCAGGTTACGATTCGAAATACGATGTTTTACTTGATTCTTCTTACAGTATTTGCGCCGCCTTACGGTTTTATTTATAATGTTATTTGATTATATACATCTGTACTGTATTTGTTAGTAATTTTTAATGCCGTATCCCGGGGATTACTGTATTTTACCAGGACATTTTAGCTGTACAATTTTATCGTGCCATTTTATCTGTGGGATGTTTACTGTAAAACATGAATGGGATAAACAGTTAACGTCGAAACATAGCATTGAAATCTGCCCTGGCGTTTTGATCTGACTATATTCAATTGAGTTTTCCATTTTTAAAACCAATTTTAAAAGAGGGAAGAATTGTTGTTTTCTGGGTCAGAATCTATCTAATACTTATTATTGATGAGTTTTTTTTTTAAACTTTTAGTTCCTCATTTCAAGTAACTTCGTGCCTTGTCAGTAGCGATTTCCATAAAAAAATAGATGCATCTCTAACTAGAAAAAATAATTAGCATTTTTTAACACAACTGATCTATTACATATTATTTACAATGGATTCCTCTGAGATGAATAATTTCTGAAATCTTTTTTTTTTTTTGCGTATTGATGGGAACCATAGAGATTCAATGCCTTTATCCACTGCGCCCAGAGCTCCGTTGAGTCTCCCCGGTTATAGGTGATCATTATCTGAAGTTTCAATCCTACCCAAGCAGGCCAGAAGTTTTGTTGGTCAAAACGTGTTTACACAACAAGACCTATGGAAGGCAGTAATTACTGGGGATGCAGTTACAAGATTCCGCATTCCTGTTCCGTCGCGGCTAATCACCTGAAGAAGGCCAGTGGATAGGTTGACCGAAACGTGGTGAAACAACAAGAACTATAAAGATGAAGATAACTGTTCTAAAAAAAAGAATGAATACAATTGCTCTACACATATGTTTGTTAAGATCACTTATTCTGTTCGTAAAATTGAATTACCACGTTTGAGCAAATAATCTTACGAATAATTTGGACATTTCCTGGTGACTAGTATATAGCCAGCTAAACCATCAGGAAAGAAGTTCTATCGTTAAGAATACAACTCGATACATTTGCTCGCTCGCCTTTCACTGAACAAATCGTCAAGATCTAATTTCAATTTTCTCTTCTATTTCTATTTTGACGGTCTCAGTGGGTTACACTGATTTCCATATGACGTGCTAGTCTCACTTTGAGGTGTCTAGATTTGCTCCTTTGAGAAATCCGATGGTTCTGTTTACTGTCGGACCAGATTTGTTGGCTAATAAGAAATCATGACTTTCCAGCCATTAATGAAAGTCGATCAAGAGACAGCAACAAAGTTGACTTTAAAAAATATCCTTGTTGAGATTCTTGTAAGAAGCCATATGATATAATTCAAATGAATATTCTATGATGATGTACGAGTGCCGTTCCAACAGTAAAGCCTCCTATTTTTCACCCAAAAACTCGAGGAGGGGGTGGTACTATTAAAACGAGCGATATTTTGTGCTCCAGACATTTTTTCCATAATCGCCACAATTCTCATCAGCACGTTTGCAAACCTTGAATGATGGCTGTTTATTAACGTGTGGAGCTCGCTTTGTCATGACAGCTATTCAAAGTTAAACCTCTTATTTTATGACTCGAAATATTAAATAGCCAAGAAACCGGGAGTAACACGATTAATACGAGCGACCTTTTGTGCTTAAAAATATATTTTCAAACAGTTACCATCATTCTCAATGCACTTATGCCAGCAATTCCTCCATGATAAGGATTGTTTTCTTACAGTCTCACACCATCTATATCTGCAATAGATCAATTAACTTTCAGGTCGTGAATGCATTAGTTCAGTCACGTCAACAATGCAATTTTAAACCCTTTCTGATCCACTCTGGCGGAAGAAAACAAATAGAAAGTGTTACTTTAGGAATGTTCTAATATTATCTTTATTAAACGATCTATATACATATTTCAAATAGTATATTATTACTGAGGATTACTTAATCAACGTTTGTGTATTTTCATCTTTTTCTATTTTTTAGAAAAACGTACACGTTTAACTATTCTTATGGTTTAGTACTTAGATATTGTTGATAGAAAGGAGATTTTTATGATTTGAATCAACTTTAATTTGCAATTGAATAGCTCATTTCTTAATAAAGTTCTGTTTATGACTCTCTTCCTCTCTCCTTGTAAATTTTTTGCATATTTTATGCGGTCTATCAATGTCGATTCCGTGATTCTTCTCATAATACAAAGAATGAGTTAAAAATATTAAGAGCAGAAAGCGATTAGTTTGGTTTATTACCATTTTTGTATATTTGAAGACTAAATTTTGCTGGGTCAGACGTTCTTACTCCACCTCCATGCGTAGTCTAACATAGTTTCTACTATCAGTACAGCTTGCTTTTTTTGTAAATAGAAATCACTTTAGACAATACATGAAGACAATACATGAAGACAATACATGAAGACAATAAAGAAAAAAATAAAGTTTGAAGAATTTGTTTTATATTACAATTGTTTACATCTTAAAATGTTCATTTAGAATGGGTTGCGAAGAAAATTGTTGTATTTTTTATTTATTTTATTATTCAATTTTCACCTCAAACAAGGCAAAGTGCCACTTTGAAGTATGGTGCTACTGTCAGGGACATAATTTGCGGGGGCATTATGGAGGGAGATTACTAGGAAGATGTTTGTTCACATTACACTTGAACGTCTGCATATCCGTACAGTTGGGCAAGCAGAATCCCGAAAGGGAGTTCCAAAGACTTGCAGTTCTGAGGAAGAAACTATTGGAGTAAAAGGCTTTCTTGAACTTAGGGATCTCTACTGTAAAGGGGTGGGACTTACTCGCTTGTCGGGTTTGTCGGGGGTAGTTACGTCGAGGAGGTACAAGTGTTTTCAGTTCGTCGGAGTTTGGTTAGCATAAGATTTTGGGGGTTTTAATTGGAAAAATAAAACTATTTATGTCAGATGTCGGTATTGTCAGACAAAGTGATCTGTTTACTGTAAATTGGTGTGATGAGCTAACGAAAAAAAACAAATCGTTGCCTATTTGCCTTAATCTGGAAAAGATCAAGGCCATAGGTAGGATTAATTCAGGATCCGAGCAAAGCTAGATGTTATATCCGATTCTTGCGCGATGACGTCATCCCTACATTCCGATGAAAGAGTTGGGGTTATGGAAAATGAGCTTAAAACAGGAACAATGGGACGACATATATTTTAACCTGAGTTTTAACTGCTAAAATGCCAAACAATAAAACAATAGAAATTTCAATTAATAAGAATATCAAAAAGTGAACAAACAAATTCCGATGTATGGGATTTAAATATAAGGCATAAGTATAACAGTGATAATAAAAAGAGAGCCGGTGATTCGGGCAGACAATGCCATTTTTACCGTCATCATGCATAGATACACCAATGGGTGGGAGATATCACAACAGGGATTTTATGTAGACTACTAGATAGTGAGTTAAACGAGTTGAAACACATAGAAACAGGTCATAGATGAGATGTTTCTTTTACGTTCTCTAAAAGTATGGTGGATGGAATTGCTCGCAAGAAACTATAGAATTTTGAATTAAGTTTCTGGTATAATTCAGTTTTAAGTTACACTCTCTGGAGGTATAAAAATCTTCAGTGCAGGCGACACTCAGCATCCAATTAAAATTTATTAAAGGTTTCTACCCAATCATGGCTGATGGAGCGATGGCATGCTTACTCCGTGGATTGAATAAAGTCTCATTCCAAAATTCAGTGCCGATACCCGAGTTTGAGAGAAAGATTCTCGACTGGACATCTTAAAGCACTCGAAAAAATACATCAAAGATAATTGACGAAAAAGTTATAAATTAAGTGACAAGATCGTCGAATCAACATCAGTGCCTATATTATTCTGTCGGTCTCGTATATATGTGCTATTTGTTTAATGGCCTTTGAGATACGGAGAAATTTCGTGCGTATATTCATTTCATCGCGAATAATTGTGTGTAGAGTTCTCACACTAACTTCACACTGTGCACTTATTGTCTCTATAGACACGATTGTTCTTATCAATCAACTTGACCAATCAACTCTAGTGTTCTGACTTCTTTACTCTTCGCACTCGTCTCAGCATCCTTCATAGATTTTTTGCCTTCCTTTAATCTCTTATACCACTTAAAAACTGATGCTCGTTTCATACAACGTTATCTGAAGCGTTTCATACGTTTCTGTGGCATTTTTCTTCAAGTTTAAAACAACATTTTACTGCATATTGTTCTTCTAAAGTGACCTTATGTCCAGATAGCATTTTTGAAATTCACCAGCTGTGAAAACCAGGCTTTAGTACGGTGCGTTCCAATTCCTACCGTAGCTGTTCCTTTAGATCTGAAATCATGAGAATTGGGCAGTCGTCTCAGAATATATATAGGAATGATATTCTGCATTTTCAAGAGTCTACGTAATTTACAATGCCTTTACAATAAGTCTAGAATCTTATTTAAGACAGCGTATATATATATATATATATATATATATTTATATATATATAGATGCATGTATATATATATATATATACAGACACACGCACACACACACACACACATATATATATATGCATTTTCAAGATATGCGTATATATATATATATATATATATATATATATATACGTAGACTCTTGAAAATGCAGTATACAGTCTAATTATATAGAAAAGGCAATATTTGTGTATGTGAGTTCGTTTTATATAGTCTCCAAAACAGTTGCGATGGTTTTCATGATATTTCACACAAATGCACTTCATGTATGTTGGAGTGTGTGTTACATAGTTTTATCGGAATACCACCGATAATAGAAAAATAGAAAATCGAAAAAGTCCGTTTAAAGAAATATTCTGATTTTGACCAATTTTTTATTTTTTTACCTGACATCACAAGTGCATCTGAGATGTTTTGTCATCACACAAGCAGAAGAGTTCAGTGTGTAAAATCACCTGTAGTTTCTTTTGATAAGACAGAAGCGCGTTAGAAATTAATGTTTCCCTTTAGAGCCCAATTCAACCATGCTAATTGAGTTTGGTCTTTTTTAACTTTAGTTCATGTTCGCTACTAGAGCAATCAATCCATCTATTTGTCTCATCATCGACCTTACACTTAACTAAACAAGAGTTTTCTCCAGCTTCAATAATGAGTGACACTTTTCCGAAGTAAAAAGAAATGAAGAAAGTCGGATCTGTTTTACTGTGCACATAGATTCGAAAAAAGTCGTCAATAACAAATATATAACATAAATTTTACCAAAGGCAAGATAAGCTACTTTTTGACCTAACTGGATAACTTTTTATTGTTTTTTATTTAATGTAAAATGTTTATTCGGTTCAAAAATCGTACAGTTTTCATCGATATATTTGAAAAAAAAAATGACAACAAGGTCATTGTTGAATACGTTAGTTTGAGACGCTAAAAATGATACAAAATATTGTTAGAAACCAAACCAATATATGTTACCGTGACATAGGCTTACATTGATGAGTTTCTAACAGTATTTTGTATAAATTTTTTTAGTTTTAAATAATTTTCCCAAACTTAACGTATTGAACAGAGACCTCGCAGGCATTTGTGTTTTTTAAATGTTTCGATAAACACTGTATAATTCTAGAACTGGATAAACATTTTACATTAAATAAAAACAGTAAAACTCATCCAGTTTGGTAGAAAAGTAATTTATCTTGCCTTTGGTAATATTTATTTGTTATATATGTGTTTCTTGGAAACTTTTTCGAATCTAGGTGTGCAGTAAAACAAACCTACAAAGTCTTTTTTTTTGCAGAACGGAGATTATTGGCAAGAAAAGTAAATATTTTCCAACGCCTTTAAACGGAAAGTTGAATAAGTAAGCCGAAGAATATGGATTTTCATTTACGAAATCTAGATTATCAAGCAGTATGTTGCCAAGCAACATGCTGCTTGAATCATCTCAATCATCGCTAAGAGTTTCGTCCTTTTTTAATCAAATGATCAAGTTGTTTAAACACGATAATCGAAGGAGACAATTTACTAAAAAATTAGCCCAATATAATTAGGTATCATTAATGATACGGGAAAGAAATAGAAACAGCATTTAAAATAAATGATAATTCAACGAAATTATTAAAACGGCTAAAATTGTGGAGAAAATTGGCAACCAAAGAAATATCGCTACACGGAACCAATTAAATTTCAGGGATAAATGTAAAATATAAACATTAAGTATATAAAGACAGGGGATGTACAATATAATAAGCAAAGGATACCACAAAGTGACAAATTACACTCTTTTATTTTTAGCCCCTCGGACTAAATAATCATTTCCTTAGATAATTGCCATGAATTAGCTAATACATAATATAAAATTACAGTCAGAAATGACAGTCGAACATTTAATATATACACACGCGCATATATATATATATATATATATATATATATATATATATATAATTTAAATATATAAATGCTATACAAAATTTCTTATACACCATATGGTTATCAACAGTTCAATCTGACTCATATTTTGTATATCTAATCTTATGATAAGGTGCAGCGAGTTAAGTATTATGGTATTCATTCGATACACAGTTAGGATTTAATAGGGTTAGTATGAGCCCAAATTCTAAGTAAAAGGGCATAACTTTGGCCGATTGTAACGGGATGAAATCCCTTGTTTAAAAAAAAATATAATTATTTTTTAATACATATGTAATCCCACAATATCGAGATATTATAACAATAACTAGCTCGATATTGTTAAACTAGAACTGTAATAGCATAGTTGTAATAGTATAAAAAAACATAGAACGTAGTGAATATATATACTGACAAACCCACCAACAAGGGCTTTAGTCACATACATTGTGAAGGATGTCAGTTAAAATGTAAATTACGTTTGAAATGCATAAGGCATTTATTTTCCTGGAAAAGCCAATGTGTAGAAAGTGTAAGTTTTTAAATAGGAATAAAAAAAAAATATTGTATTGTGAATTTATTAATTTTCGTTTCACTCTATGTTATTTACATAAAATCTTTTGTTTTTTCAATATTGTTAGTAATAACAATCAGGACGCCCAGCATTGCACTGTCGTAAAATACGTTTAAATATGATATTTTGATCAATGCTGATTGCGTATTTATTATTATATTACAGTGGACCTAATAGTGATGATTTAAAAGTTAAAAAAAAATGGCTCGTGCTATACCACCGAGAATCCAAACCAAAACGTTTAGCTTACGATTTAATTTCTCCTTTGACGGTTAATGATTGAGCTATGAGATATATTTGCAGCAAGGCTAAAAATTAAAGCATGAGCCAATAGCTATTACGTTACGCATGCATATTCTTAATGCCGTCGTTCGAACTTCAACTGACGAGTTTCATTTCTTTTTAAATTTTTTAACCCTTTTGCACTGACTTTTCACAGCTAAAACCCAAATAGAAAGGTTTGCATGGGTTCGAATACAATATATATATATATATTAAGTTTCATATCTGTAGACCATGAAATGACAGAGGAGTTTCGTAGGCAATTTTTTAAACAAATATAAAAAAGCATACATAATTTATATATAGAAAAACGGTTTGTGTTTACTATCAACTTTTTTTACGCAAATATTATGCAAATCTTAAGTATAAATCATATAGAATATCTGAATAAATATAATTACATGTAAATTACATGTAAATTACATGTTCTATAATATGAATCTCACATTTTTTTATACATTTTCACCCCAAACAAGGCACATTGCCACTTTGATGTAGGGGACTGCTATCGGGAAGCAAAGTTGCAAGGGTACTATGTAGGGAGTTTAGCAGCAAGATGTCTGTTCACATTACACTTGAACTTCTGCATGTCAGTACAGTTGGCGAAGCAAGAAACCGGAAGAAAATTCCAAAGTTCTGCAGGTCTGGGGAAGATTCTATTATAATAGAAGGCTTTCTTACATCTAGGGATCCCTACTGTGTAGGGGTGGGACTTTGCTGCTTGTCGGGGTATTTTCTTCCAAGGGATGCAAGGGCTGTCTGTGAAAATGTATGTATGTATGCATGTATTTATGTATGTATGTATATCTCGCAAAAACTTTCGACGGATGCGACGGATTTTCACAGGATCGGTATCATTTGAAGCACGACCCTTCGAACGACAAATATCGAAAACGTGGCCAAAAACATTAATTCTTTCACCTTCAACTGAGCACTTTTCTGCAGGGCGGGTTCGCTTTTTTCGCCAATTTTTTCGAAAGTAATCGTATCTTTTCGATTAGCCTGCCTTAATTTATACTTACGTCACTTCCGTTTTGACGATTGGCGCAACAACTAACTTTTAACTTTCTTTTCCTCCTTCGCGGTACGGGTTCGAGCCTGCCTGACTACTACCACTTTTTTGTTTTGTTTTGCGCTCGCAATTTTCCTTTTATTTTTTATTACTCAACCAACACTATTGCGCACATCTCCACTTTCCTTTCCGCCTTCGCATCACGGGTTCGAGCCTGCCTGCCTACGACAATTTTTTTTTTTTGCTCAACATATACCTACAAACACTCGGACAACGCCGGACATCAAGGCTAGTCCTATAAGAAACCCGAAAAAAACCCCCAACAAACTAATATGGAATTAATTTAAATAAATATTTTAAAAATATACAAATTAGCTATAACTTTTGAGATACATGCAAATCAACAACCCATATATAAAAAAAGTTGTGTGTGTGTTTTTTTAATAGGAAAACGGAGTTTTAATATGATTATCTACAGACCAAAAAACAACAAATTTATAGGTATATACATTAAAAACACACTGTAACATCCATCGGTCACAAACTATGGAAATATATTAATGTTAAATGCACATAATCGTCTTTATTTTAGCGAGTAGATATAAGAGTAGAAGGCTTCATTATTTAAACAATAAATATTTACAGTAGCGAATCAACAGCCTGACACCCCATTCTAACGCGATTAAACACGGAAGTCCCTCTGTAGCCAATTATCCTAATACCTTTTTAAAATTTGATATTTACCTGTAATCATGTATTGAATACTGGTGCAGCATATACTAAACGTCGATATATACCTTAAGTTACATAGTATACATACATACATATATATATATATACGTATGCATGCATATACGTATAAATATGTACATAGATATGTAAATATTATATATATGTGTATATGTATAGATGTACATATATGTATACATATGCATATATATGTATATGTATATGTGTAACATCTATGTATAGATATGTATAGATGTATATATGCATATGAATACGTATATATGTTGTTATATGAATAGACATATATGTATATATATATGCATATGTACATATAAATGTATATACATATATATACATGCATATGCATATATATGTATATATATGCATATACATATATATGTGTATTTATACATGAATATACATATATATGTATATATATATTTACATATATATATATATGCATATATATAAATATAGACATATACATATACGTATATCTACATACGTCTGCATATATACGTATATATATATATATACATATATATATATATATATACATATGCAGTACTTAAATCTTACGTTACAAAATATAATTTTAAAGTTTTGATTGACGTTCTTATTTTTTTCTCATGTTCATGCAGATTCTGATAGAGATAGGTAAATTCCCTCTTGAGAACGCGAGAGAATTCAACAATTTTTCAAACCGGCAGCACGACGCTATATTGCACGTTCGGGAATACTTTGAACACTTCAAAAAAAAAAACACGTAATGAGTTCTATAAGATCTACAAGAGCATAACAACTAGATTTCTACTTTTCCTTGGAAATCATTTAACTCGAATTTTTTACGTTTCTCGGAAGATGAAATATGAAGAATTTTCAAATGTAATAACATATCCGGACACTCTTACTCGATGAATCGTAACACACACACACACACACACACACACACACACACACACACACACACACAATTACTTAAAACTGAGCTCCTACCTCATGAAATTCTAATCTGTTTTACACATTAATACAAAACCGCTACTCTGCAGATTTCAACATAATAATTAGAATAAAATGTCCTTCTAAGTGTTAAAATTGTTCTATAAATGAAAGTGACCTAAAACATTGCAGGCGTCCAATACGTCCATTTAAAATGAACGGGTAGTTAGTAATCAGTAAGAATTCATAATTTTAAATTTTCTTTATTATATTTTTTTCATTCAACTGATAACCAGTTTATCTTAGTAGTTGTTATCGTTTTGGCTTGGATATGTTGTATAACTGGGGGCATAACCGGGACAACACATACTGGACTACAGATTTATACGGAGGATGAGACATTTATATAACGGTAACAAAAGTTCATATTTATTATACATCAGAGAAGCGATTTCATTACTTTTGAGGAAGGGGGCTCAATTACACTTTGGAAGGATGGTGTTTCATACTAAGTTCATTTACAAATACTATAGACAAAATGACATCACCTTTCGGTGGATGGAATAACGACGATGACAAACGAACACTTATAAATATGATGATCTTTATTCCATCCGGATGCCTTGCTGATTTCTACATTGTCTTTTTTCCCTCTCTATCGCTTCAGAAAGGGGCTTAGCTAACTCTCCTCCCTCACGAATCGACTCTGCCTAATCCGTCTTTACTACCCTCTCTGATCTGACTGACTTTCAAACCCTCTTAACTGAATATATTGAAACTATCTTTCTTTGTGACGTCAGAAACCTGTTCAACCATGTGATTCCTCACGTGGATTTACATATATGCCCAACAGTTTCTTCGAAAAACAAAGACATTCCTTTATTTACATTGCCCGATATCTGACTTACAAGTTGTATCGTTATTTATTTATTTCCAAATATAATGATTAATTCACACAATTCTAGAGATTGCATTATGTATTCACTGTTAACTTTTGAATACTGGGTTCAATTCAAGAATTTTCTCTTTATAATAAATATTATTTTAACCCTTTTAGTCTTTTTTGATTACTAGCATCTTCCCTCTTCCACATATAACAGAGATATAGTGATTCATCAATAAAATATAATAGAAAAAAGAATAAAATAACACAGTAAGCAAAAACCAACGGAAACAAATTAGAATGAAGACTGTCATAGATTAGAAGTAAAGAGAGAGAATCCACCCGTTCACTGTTAACGTGCTTAGATGCCGAAAAGCTTTCTACTCTAATAATTCCTTTCGTCGTTTAAAACGAGGTTTGTTTTCAAAAGAATTGCTTCAAAAATTATTTCTCTTCATTTATATAAAGATTATATATTGTTTATAACTTTTATAAAGTGTTTATAGAAGCTTATGTTATGTGTTAATGGAAATGGCATTTAAAAGGAAGTTTATTATTTTAAAAATTTGATTCACGCATTACTATTGCTGCTTGTTTTGTTAAGGTGTTTTCAATTTTTAAAGCAGTTAGCATTCCGTATGAATGTTAAGGATATTTAAAACAAGTTTTGTTTTCGATAGTTAGCTAAAAGAAATTATATTTCGGTTCATTTTTTATAAATATTTTCAGTCTTTATAGCAGTTATGAATATTAAGGACACCTAGTAGGTTTCTTTTCAAGCGAATTAGTAAACAGTATTTCACCCCAGATTGGAATTTCCTCTCTGTTCACTGCTTCAATGACTGTAATAGTATGAAGAATTTTAAATGTAATGTAAACATACATCTCATTGCTTATCTCTCTTTAGTATTCTGTCAGATATTATCCGAAATCCATTTAAGTCCAAGTGATTATATGTCTTGAACAGATCCCACGTGTGTTGTTACAGAAACTATTCCTAATTATTTATGTATGTATCCGAAGCATAACACATCTTAGGTTTTACATGAATATACTTAGTAAATAATGACATTGAATAATTATTTCGAAGCATATGCTGTTGTTTCTGAATACTTTTAAAGAGATCAATACCTTTGTCTTCAGATTTTACTGGCAAAACAAGTCAGTATAAGACGTACAAAGCGAAAACTAATTTTGAAACACATCTAAAAAAGAAAATGAAACTGTTTTACTATAATGTTGAAACGATTTTGAAGCTATTATTTTTATCCATATAATTGCATTGAACTTGCTTCACTAAGCATTTAAGAAAATTAATTAGTAGAAGTAAGAGGAAGAGTAAATATTAATAATACGTTATGAAAATATTATAAAAATAAAGAAAATATTGAATAAATATGTAAATTTTAAACTTTAGTTGCAAATTAAAAAAAAACATTTATTCAGATATTCTTTTTGGAACAAGATAATTCTATTGTTGGAATTGTATTTCTCCGCTTATTTAATGCTGCATATTATAATTGTTGACAACAATTATTAAAGCTTAAAAAGCTCTTATATTTTATAATGTATTTTAATAGAATTTGGTTTCGTTGCTTTTTTTACGGCATGTCAACTCTTTTCGCCTGATTTAATACGCAATCCAGTAATTGGCAGAAGACTTATAGGGCGGAACGACAAAATTGTTGCCCTAAAGAAAACAAGTCTACAACTTTGTTTTAAAACATTTATTGAAAAAAATCAATTCAGGGAAGTTGATTATGTAGTAGAGCTTACATCTATCCAATGTAGCCGCCTTCAGCTTCAATCACTCTCTCGATATATGTGCCAGTTTCAGACATGGCTCTTCCCGCTCTTGGGGTTTGTACACAACTAGCCAACTAGTAGATAGACTGCAATAAGAAAAGAAAACCGGTTTTCATCATGATATCATGTCATCTTCACTGGTGCGACAATTTTATCATTCTACCCTATATATGCTTCACATGTTTTATTTTCAAATATTTATTTATGGTCTTTGGTTTATTTGTTTTATAAAGATAAAGAACAACGCCAATGTTAGATGCATTTTATTCACGACGCTGATGATTCTAGACAGCCAGATCTGTTTGTATGAAAACCTGCACTCTTTCGGAAGAGGCACATAGTTTCGCTAGAGTTTAGCCACACTCTCTGCTGTCTTCATAAAGGACACTATTTAATCACAGTATTCGAGCTTGAAATGTCGCCAGTTTAAAGACAGAAAAGCTTACTTCGGAAATCACATTCTTTCGCAACTTTCCTCTGGGGTCACATCTGAACTTAAAAGTGTCACAAACATTTCCATTCAAAAACGTCCCTTATGTAATGCACTATATGGTATGAGCATGGTTCATGGAACCTCTTCAGTGAATCGTAACCACAGTTCATTGTTATGTGATAAAACTAATTTACAGATTGATATTAAATGTAAATACACTTAATAAATACAAACTAAGCTTGACAGGACGCAGAATAGCCAGAAAATAGTTACTCTAAAACACAGAAACGAAGATAAAAATAGTATGTAATATATATGATGGCAGCGATAAAATACGGCTGTCGAAAATAAAGAAACTCTTTTTAGATATACAAGGAATGCGTCGTTTGCACATTTTATATAAAGATATAAAAAAATTCCAGCAACGTGAACAATTGAGTTTTCTCTCAAAATCCAATAATCAAACATGCCGTACCTAATACTATACTGTTTTAAAAAAAAACTACAATAAACGCGTCTGCCGCCTGTTGGTATTCAATGTATTAATACCGTAATACCTTTAACGTACATACGTACACGTGTCGGGATTTTCAGATAATACATTATTCGATTGGGAAATCCTATTTATTAAAAAAGAGGATAGAACGTAATAACATACAACGAACATCAAATTATTAATATATAAATACGCTAATTTAATGTTGTTAATAGGTTATTACATTTTATCCCCCTGTTTAATGAATAGGATCTCCCAATCACCGACGACGCAATTAAAAAAAAAGCAAAAATAAATAAATAATTAAAATATGATGTAACTTTTGGACAGCCCATTTTAAAGAAAACCTGTTCTTCTGTTCTTACGTTTGTTTCCATATGGAAATCTAATTATCCTGTATTAATTGCATACTTGCTATTTCTCATCGAAAAATTGTTCTTAAAATTTGAATGTAAAAATCGTTGTAAAATATTTAACGTACCTCGTGTGTCATAGCTTATTTAAAAAATAAATTAAGACTTTTAATTCTATAAAATATCTTAAATTAGTAATAATTATTATTGAAAGAAAATTCCGCTGTGGAATTGGAATTATTATTATTATTATTATTATTATTATTATTATCATTATTAGTTGTAGTAGTAGTAGTAATAATAATAATAATAATAATAATAATAATTTTAAATAAGATTTTACAAAAATATTTGACTATCTGCTCTTGCTTTTCTGATGCTTTTGTATATGGCACAATCACGGTGATACATCGGTTCTCATCAGATCACCGAAGTTAAGCAACCTTGAGCCTCCCCAGTACAAGATGGGTGACCATTTGGGAAAGCGAAGCGCTGTCTATACTGTGTGGTAAAATACCATGTTGGGGAACTGGCGCGGACTATCCTGCTCTGAAGAATAGATGGGACTCTTTTAAGCCGTGGTAGGGACCCCATGTAGTGATGGAGTCACAATAAATAAATACCCTTGATAGCCCTGGCGAAGCATCAAGTATTCAGCTACTTACATGATTTGAATTGCACTACAACTCGTACAGTGAGTTCAATCTCGGCTGCGGGCGCACTGAATGGATGGATGGATGATGATGCTGATGATGATGATGGATGTTTTTTTCTGATTTCAAATTAATTATCAACTAATAAATAAGAACGCAGAAGACGTAATACACATAGATAGATGTATGAATATGTAAATCACATGGATAAAGCCAAGGCTATATAAGTTTATTATAGAAATAAGATATTTTTTAGAAGAAAAATGACGAATTCGTCTGGTGGTCATTCTATATTTTACTGCTAACAACATCTCGTAGAGAAATCGTAGTTTTGTCTTTTATTCATTGCAAAGATGCTGTATTTATGTTGTTGAAAACTGATTAAAAAAAAAAACAAGACAGGTCTTTCCGCCAATTACATTTTACGCGTTTCCATTTCGATAGCTTTCAACAAACAAATATTTTTCTGCACTTTTTGCTTTCCGAATGGTCACTGATAACGGAACAGCTATTCGTTGGGAGAAAACATAGCGAACGGATTGCAAGAAATATAGAATAGAAGGAAAACATTATTGATGAAGAAAGGCAATATGATGAAACAATAATCGAAGAGACATGAAAGAAAAGGATGATGCAGAAGAGATTTGTAATGGTTAACGATAGATGCGGAGGAAGCTGGATATATATGTAGGCATTTTGTCACTCAGATTGCAGGAAAGAAACAACCTATTGTAACCAGTAATCATTTGTTTTAGCACTCCAAATATGAAAATAAATAAATAAATAAATAAATAATAATAATAATAATAATAATAATAATAATAATAATAATAATAATAATAATAATAAGCGCTTCCGTTCAGTCTCCAAAAACAATGGCTACACCAAAAAAGGGAAGCGGAGTGTGTAATTTTGAGGCGAGGGTTGTGTATTATCAAACGCACCCCTACTGAATCTGCACTGCTTGGGTCTAGTGGAAGAGAGAAGTCCATCACACTTTGAAACAATGCCGATATAAGTGGAGAGCAGATACAAAGTTAGAATTCCCAAGTTGTCACCTATTTTTAGTATTAAGCAGGCTTAGCGTTGCGTAAATAATAATAATAATAATAATAATAATAATAATAATAATAATAATAATAATAATAATAATAATAATAATACCTGAAAAGTAAAGACGACAGGAGAATACTGCTTTTTATAGAAAACTATGTGAATAACAAAAAAAAGAACTAGTAATATACATAATACAAAACACTGAAAGATTAATCACGACAGCGAGAGACACTAGAAAAAATCAAGAAAACAGAAAACAGAGAGACAAAGGATAAGACGAAAAAAGAAAAATGGGAAGAGAAACAACTACACAAACGATTCATGAGGATAACAAAAGATAAGACTAATGAAAACACGTGGACATGGATGCGAAAAGGTCACATAAACCTAGAAACTGAATCCCCAACAACTGCAGAACAAAATAACTCGATAAGCGCTAACCACATCAAAGCAAATATTTACAAAACACAAAAACAGCAAATACGGACTCTGTGGACAAAGAGAGGAAACAATAACCCATATAGTAAGCGAATGCAGCAAACTGGCCCCAAAAGAATACAAGATCAGGCACGAGTGGGGAGGACAGTACACTAAGAATTATGCAAACAACTGACTTTCGAACGCATAGACAAATGGGACCAGCATAAGCCGACAAGAGTACTTGAAACTGAGAATCACAAAATCCTATGAATCATGTGCATGCAAACAGATATACTCATCCAAACAAGAAGACAGGATGTCGTAAGAATTAAGAAAAAAGGAAAGTCCTGCAAGTCGCAGATTCTGCTGTTCCAGCGGACCACCGTGTGAATATCAAAGAAAAGAAGAAACGGAACAAATATGCAGAGCTAGCCATTGGGCTGAAAAGGATAGGAATAATAAATAAAATCAAAATAATACCTATTATAGTTGAAGCACTAGGAACAATTCCGGAAAACTTTGAAAAAAGGAATGGAAGAAATTGAATCCAGAGGAATAGCTTGAAAGATACAACGAATAACAATAACGTGTTTCAACGTCAAGGATAAAGTTTAAGGTCATATTTGGCACGGTTCTTCAAAAACTCCCCCACAAAGGGTGGTGCACACCAAGTTGGGGTATCTTTGCTACATTTTTAATAAAAATATGTTTTTGATACCAAATCAATGTTTACTATTGTGATTTTAAGTGTCAATTTTCATATAATATATTTGTTTGAAAGTTTATAGTTGTAGTTTAGTCAATTCAGGAAGAATTAGGTTAGTGCAAAAATAATCTCGGGTTTTATCATATATATATATATATATATATATATCATATTTTATAATTTATCATATATATATATATATATATATATATATATATATATATATATATATACGTCAGAAAACGACAATTATTTTTGCATCAACCTAATAGTTAAATGTTTCAAACACCTTAAGAAATCGTTACGGTTACAATATCGACTTACTGCAAGGGCGCTCGGGAAGTGGGTACACGCGCTTACAGAAACATCCCGTACGAAGCACGTGTACTTTCGGTAGTATGTATATATCTATGTGTGTATGTGTACATTTGACCAGTATTTATTCTATTTAAACTTTAGAGATTCTTCGTCCTGCACGTTTTGATTAATTAAACTCATAGACGAAGTCGATTAAAACCATTTCAAATAAATTTAATCATCAGAATGGAGAGAGAGAGGGAGATAGATAGATAGATAGAGAGATAGATAGATAGAGAGAGAGAGAGAGAGAGAGGGGATACTTTTAAAACGATTCTAATCTACTTTCTCAAAAAACTCACAAATTAACATTTGGTAACTCATCAGTACGGCTGTGACAACAGAATATTCTTTTCATTCTTTTGACTCTCTAGTATATATCCGACAGAGTTAGACCCACTTAATTAGCCCACGAGTCAGTCTATATAAAAACATATAAGATATTAACGGATTAATTCAAGAGTAAAAACAATGAAAAGAATATGCTGTTGTCACAGCCCTACTCGCCACTTCATGACGAAGACTCCTGATTAAACGTTTCTAGATATGGCGAGTATCAACCTCGAGAATATCGCAGGATCATTTGCACACCACATTGATGGATAAAAAAAGACACAAACAGAAATCCTCACTGCTGTTTAATACAACTCACACACATGTACGTACACACACATACACACTCGTACACACACATGTACACACATGCACACACACACACACATATATATATATATATAACAATTAAACTAAGTTATATATGTATATATAATTTCTAGAAAAAAAGAAAGTAATTTAGTTTCAACTTAATTCAACGTATCTTCTGTAAAAACCGAATCCATTCGAAAGAGTAAAAGGAATCTGATAAAACAGTCGTTTTAATGAACACTTCAAAGTCGAGGAAAAATTTTAACGTCTTCGATTCGACAATTATTGCTCCCTGATTAAAGGCTTAGATTTGGTATCAATTTTTTGTTTGTTGAACAAAATCATAACTTTATAAACTGCATCAATCGATTAATCGATATTTACTCATTATTGATTGAGACTCATCGATTTTTCTTCTTGATAATATCATTTGACATTCTTACATAGAAACGTGGAAATAAAAACAAATCGAATTGTTAGATTCTACGGGTAAATTTTGCATATTTTATGGTACACATGCACAAACATATACTGGATTTGTGACTCGGCGTTGCCCGGGATTGAATAAAAATCAAGGCATGCTCCATATTTTTTATTGTCATCGAGATTGGTTAAATCACTCAATTCCAATCAAATTAATTGATTGGCTGCTCTAGTTGGAGACCTATCGCTGTGAACCAAGATGAAGATCAAATGCCTCTTGCTATGACTTATTTCACAATATTATAGTTTGCAATGCCCTTTAGAGAACCTGTTTATTTTATAAACTTTTTTATATATAACTAGCCTGTTTGGAAGTGTGTGTTGAGCAAAAAAAAAATGTTGATTTTGTATATTTTATCTAATTCTACATTCTACTATGTGACAAGTCACGCGTCCTGTACAACTAAGATAGTTACTGCTGGTATGCAGGCGGTAGATATCACATCTAGAAACATTAACTGAAATAAGCCAACTCCCCAAACACGATTTCGGAACAACCTATTTGTTGGGTCTGGCGTTGTCCCTTGTCGATGCAATTGCTCGATTCCATCTAATTTTGGGTTCTAGCTTTATCATGAAAAAGTGTATGTGAACAGGTAATAATAATAATAATAATAATAATAATAATAATAATAATAATAATAATAGTAAAAATAATAATAATAATAATAATTATATAATAATATTAACATATTTCATCGTTACCAGCATAAAATAGACGAAAAAATACATAATAAAAAATATGGTACACAAACATATTTCAACCACCGAAAAAAAATCTAAAATAAGATTTATTATTTATTACAAAAAATTACAAACAAGCCAATTATTAATAAACTATAACCCTACAACCGACAACTGTATTCTCAAAACTAGAAATTCTGTGGACGTCTTTAAATGCCCCATGGATAACGTGTCTCCAAAACTAACACGTACATTGGCATGACTCGAACCAGTATCTCTCGTCGACTAACATGTCACCTATCTTCCCCGAATACCTAAATTTATCAGCATCTCACAGCACACGACACCCTCAAAAGCGAATTTAGAGACATACTAATAAAAAAAAACACTGTCATTTTCGATGGCTCACACTGTGATGTACGCCTCCCAATTATTGAAGCCTTGTTAATCTGTATTAAACAAACAACCATTAATCAAGCTCAATACGAAGAGAATGTCACGCTAAAATACTTTTAAGTAATTTAAACGATTTTAAACGATTTTACTCGTCTTTCTATTCAATTTATTTCCTGATTTTTTAATTATTTTTCATCTCTCGCCTGAAGAAATAATTATGAAGATCGAAAACCATCGCGGATACGGCAAATTCCTTTTTAATCTCGAACAGAACGTTCAGAAACAGTCCTTCAAAAAATGTGTTTTAAGAAAAACAAACAAGAGTTGTCTCTACTCTTAAATGTAACGTGTATAAAGGATAAACTGCTGTCTATATGTACTTATATATATATATATATATATATATATATATATATAAATATATATATATATACTAGCATGGGCGCCCGGCGTTGCCCGGGTGTTTGGATGTGTATGTTGAGCAAACAAAAAAAAATGGTAGTAGGAAAGCAGGCTCGAACCCGTACAACAAACGAGGAAAAGAACGGGGTAAAACTTAACGTTTATGCTGTTACGACCACCGCCAAACCGGAAGCAACATTTTTTAAAATTAAGGCTACACAATCTAAAGGAGAGGATAACTTTAAAATATATCGGCGAACATAGTTACCCCCCACTCTAGAAAAGTGCCTAGTTGAAGGGGAAAATATAAATGTTTTTAGCCAATTTTTCGATATTTGTCGTATGAAAAATCGAACTTTGATACGATACTGATCTTTGTAAAATCCGTCGCCTCTATTGAAAGTTTAAGGCAGACATGCAGACATACATACATACGTTTATGTATTGGTAACTAAAAAATAATTTCGACCAAAACTGATGAAAAAGCTTGCCCTATATCTGAATACACTTTATGTAAAATTTCAAATATTTAGACCAGAAACTGTCTGAGTAATTTGGAAGAGACCACAGAGGTCAACGTTTTTTTTTAACTTTGACCCCTATTATGACCCCTTAAAATTTATTGTTTTGGGCTGAAATCAAGTTATTAAGTTAGATCCATGTCCAAGAATCTATATCTAGAATTTCAAGTGCGTAAACCCAAAATTGTCGGAGGAGTTTGGTAAAGTTCTCAAAGGTCAAATCGTTCAACTTTGACCCCTTAATCGCCAAATTCCTGGCCAAAAACCGATCACATAGATTTTCCAAAATATCAATGCCCTGTATATAAAATTTCGAGTCTGCAGACTGACAATTGACAGAGTTATTGCGTAGGGAAATGTATACATACACACAGACACGCAGATACACAGGTACACACACAGACACTTTCACTTTTATATAATATATTTTTATATATATTTATTTTTAAAATTGGAGACTTTTGCGAAATCGCCTTATGCAAATGCTAAGTCTATTTCTATTTAATAATTTTAGTAAAGGCTTTTTTTCTTCATCCTTATATAAATGAACTCTCTTTGGTAATTATACACATTTTATAAGTCGGATTATGAAATGAAGTAAGAATAATAAACAGAGAGACCCACTGGGAAGTGAGAAAACTTAAAGAAACAGCTCACATGCTCGGACATAACAACCTACTGAGCCAACCAAGAGCTGAATGCAATTTGGACACTAATAGAGAGAGAGAGAGAAAACCTTGAATAAAAACATAGGTTTAATTAACAAAAACCAACTAAGAATTGTCCTATTGACATATGGCCGAGTGGTCCTAGACGTTGTATCAAAGTTTACAGTTATCCAAAGGTGCTGAGTTCAGTCCTGAAGGCAGTGAAAAAGTAACATTGAAAACAGAGAATCAGCAACTATGTCCCACAGCCTAGCTGGAGTCCGAACACGGTACCCCCGTAATAATAATAAAGGGTTTGGTTCGAGAATCCTAACAAACGGTTCCCCAGTTCGATACAAAACACCCGACGAAGGCCGGAGGGCAAAACGGCCGAAACGTTGTGACAATAACAACCAAGATGGGGAAGTCAGTCCGACAATCTCAATCAATGAAAACACATCATCTAAAAAATACAGACAATTGCTAATATATATATATATATATATATATATATAATTGAACAGAAGTTCAGAAAAAACATTGGTACCGTCGGTTTCAAACCCAACATGAAGGGGACCAGTTAATGGTAAAACGTAAATGATGTTAGGCTCTCGTCAGCAATGTTGTTTTTGTCTGGGGAAAATTTTTTTCCGTATTTATTTTTTATATAATGATCATTTATATTTAACTATATCTTATCGTTATTAATTACTATAGATACTTTAATCGTTATTAATTCCTATAGATATTTTATCGTGCACCAAACGGATAACATAATAATTAGTTTGCGGCACCTTATCATAATAAAAGCCCATAAAAAATTTAGATCGGCTAAGTAGTTTTCGAGAAAAGTAAAGCAGGGCAGACAGACAAACTAAAAGACCTATAATTTTAGTATAATATGTTAATGTATATATAAATATAATATATAAAAAGCTATATGTCTGTCTGGCTCCATATTTTCAAACTCTATCTTCCGAAACTTAAAGCCGCAGAGCGGCCCCAGGGACCTCTAATGATTGGATTTTTTAATTGATCGTTCTGTTTATATCAAAAATTGCAAAAAATCGTTATGAATTTTTGTACATTCTTATTTATTTTTAGTTTTCAATATTTAATCAGGTCATATGCGTGTGACTTCGGTATATTTGAAACATCACCAGCTTTGAATGCTATAGTTTGGTTTTCTGTTTCGAATTCAAGCTGATGTCACTCAAATACAGTTTGTTTTTTTTAAATCACGAATTTATAATAAATATGAAAATAAAATATCATATATAAGTATATTTAACGACTTGGCAAAGTCGGGCGTACTCCTTGCTAATATATATATATACATATATATATATATATATATATATATATATAGAGAGAGAGAGAGAGAGAGAGACAGACAGAGAAGGGCAGAGATTATTTATTTTTTATTTTATTTTTCAAACCATTACTCTACGTACACGCGTTTCGCTGCTCTATCGTTTATCAGTGTATCTTGACTGTAATAGGGCTCGAACCACGAACTATAGGTGTTATGGTCGAGTGCGTATACCGCTACGATACGGGCCCATGCTAATACGATGTCCTAGGTAAGAGATGCTAATACAGACTATTTCATTATCGCTAAAAAAGTCGACAACAACAAAATAACTTTAAAAGCGATAAAAGATGACCAATAATATCAGCACAATCTCATAGAGTAGCGTTATACGCACCCGGCTATAGAACTTATGACCTGTAGAGTTGCGAAATATGTGTACGTAGTGGTGTAAGTAAAGTAAGATGAAATGAATTATATATATATATATATATATATATATATATATATATATATATATATATAATTTAGTTTTCTGTTGTTAATGTTTAGCGATATTTAAATATCAAAGAAATAAGTTTTCCCCAAGATTTTTAGGACGTAAACACACACACACGCACGCACACACACACACACACATACACACACCCACCCACATATGTGTGTTAGTGTGTGTCTGTGTCTGTGTACAAACATAGATATATATATATGTATGTGTGTGTGTGTATGTTTATGTGTGTGTTTACGTCTTAAAAATCTTAGGGAAAAGTAATTTCTTTTATCTCATGGGTCGAAGACTCTTATACCGAATATTTTAATATCGCTAAAAATCTACCACCCCAAAATAAATTTATATATATATATATATATATATATATATATATATATATATAGAGAGAGAGAGAGAGAGAGATAGAGAGAGAGATAGATATATAGATAGATAGATATGAAAAAAGAGGGTAAGGAAGAGAGAAGGAGAGGTAGAGAGCAAAAGAAAAAGGGATAAAAAGGTTTAGTTTTATACATGTACGTTTACTAGTTGCGTATAAAGATTGTGGATGATAAAATGTCTTCAATACGCGCATTCAATATAAACGTCGAAGATTGGTTGTAATAAAATAGAAAACCATTTCACCAAATTACGTAGAGTAGCACTTATGCTTAACGAAATTAACAGAATATCATATTTATGAACAGATTGCCATATTTATGGATGTGGATAAGTCATAAAAATGGAGACAAGTAGAATCATTGTGTCTGAGAATCGAATGAGTTATACAGGATAGAACGATACATTTGTCGTCTTAAAGAAAAAATACTACCGCATTATTTAAAAACTTTTACTAAAAATCAATTAAGGTTACTTGATTATTTGGTAGAGCTGACATCTACTCAATGTGTCCGCCTTCAGCTTCAATGACCGCCTCGATACGTGTCCAGAACTAGAGGCATGTTTTTCTAGAAGCTCCGGTGAGAGCTTTGCGAATATTCTGCCGATGTCGGCGATCAGGCTGACTTTGTTGTTGTGGGAGGTCATGTTAGTGATGCATGACCACACTAAGTAGTCCAGCGAGTTAAGGTCGGGGAGAAGAGGGCCAGTGAGAGAAGTGTACAAGTTGGAGCGCTCCTTCTGAACTATATCTGTGTGTCTTTGGACTTGTGAATCGGTGCTGAGTCCGCCAGCGGCCACCGGATTGCACAAGTAAATGACTTCAGCAGATCCAGGTACATTTTGGTGTCCACTTTCAAGCCAGCTCCGAAGACGTGAAGTATTATGATGCTGCTCTCACTTGAAACTACACCAATGACCATTACTGTGTGTCGTCCGATGCGGTGAGCTGTGCTCAAGCATTGAACCGTCTGTATTTGCAAAGGCCCTTTTATCATAACTTGGATCGGTAAAGAGCATGAGTTGTGCAGCGGCGCATGTCCAATCTCGCTCGTCGAACATTGTGTCACTTTCAAACATGAGAGACTTGTCTTATTGCCTTTGGGATTTGTACAGAACTGGCCAATAGGTAAGTTTACTGCAACAAATAAGAAAATAAGAAAACCGGTTTTCAACAAACGGAAATTCAATCATGTCGTCTTTTCTAGTGTGACGTTACCGCCCCAGGGAACGGTTAAGCTCGCCACTGGGGGGGGGGGCAAGACTCTCGAAGGACTGGAGAAAGCCGGGCAGATATGATTTTTTTTTATTCTTTAATTATCATCGGTGTGCCCGGGCGACAACGAAAACCCCCTGCGAGAGAATAGATTAGGTTTGTGATTTTCATGTTATGAAAATCGACAACAATATCATTTTATCGAACATTGAAACCGGAATGACTCAGGGTTCTAGACTAAGAATGTTTATAGTTTAAGTGCAGTGCGCCGTCCCAGAAGGTCATGAGGATGAGCTTATGGGGCCATGAAAACACTTGCAGATCCACAGGTACACTCGAGGGAGGGAGTACCTCCCCATAGGGTGACGTAGTTGGGTACTATTGGTCCAGGTAAAAACCCCGGTTTCACCGTTCCCAGAGTATATGAACGGAACGCACAGTCGAAACAGTCAGTTTCGAGTTGGAGTTGGAGTCAGTCAGTTGTTGAGAGTTGTAACAAAACAACTTGTAGAGAATCGCCATACGTTCTCCCCTCTCTTCCAACGCCAACCTCACAGCTATATCGACCACAGCTATATCGACGAGAGAAGCGAAATCTACTCATAGACTTAGTGGAGTCTGGCGATTGAACATTGAACTGTAAGACAATTGTAATTATATATTTGTATATCATTTTTCTGGAATTTAATCAAGAGAATAGAGCACTGAGTTGTGTTTCTATTGTGTGCATGAAATTGCTTTCCTTCTAACGCGACAGAACGCTGAGGCGTCAGCATATCAACGAAATCGGTCAACGAGGTTTTGCCACACGAAGAAATTACATTTAGTCGCCGATGACAAAGAAACGACTTTTACATGACCGGGGATCCCTTGGCATTTAATGACCTGCGACCAGGATAGCCAGGCACACTAGTACTTCATTTCTATCGTTCCCCCTTTTATCTTTAATAAAAGTGGACGTGTGTGTATCCGATTTTTCTCAATAACAGTGAATGAAATTTTGTTTTAAATAGCCAAAAATAATTGATATTGCATTTAAGTCTAAGTTCCTAATAAAAAAGGTGAAAAGGTAATTTTCATTTTTGTGAACAAAGAGAGAGAGATAATAGTACTACACCAATCGTTATTAATAAAACTATTCAGCGTTCTTGGCAACACCGATTAACCATGCTAATCGATGATAGATACGGATTTACTTATTGCTATTATTTGACTTCATCAGATTACGGTTGTTAACTTGAGCGGCATTTTCACAATGTTTCGATTGATGTAACCCCGACCTGTTTCAAGTGTATCTTGTCGCACTCGGGAATGTTATTTTTTTTTTGTTTACTTGCCTCCCCACGAAGGCAGAGTTAGACACAAGGTATGTTTTTAATGTGAAGGGAAACCAGCTCCCCAAAAAGTGGCACTGTGATTAGTAACAAAAATAAATGTATCAGGCATGATGGATTTCTCGTATACGAACCGAGACTAAAAATGTGAAGTGAAAATAGTTCAGTGCAGCATAAGAACCGATACTACACTTTGAACCTTGTCCGAAGGCCAATAACCCTTTTTTCTATTTGAACTCCATAATTTGGAGGGAACTTTCGAACGGAACACGTTATTTACTTCACGAAGTAGAATGTTCTCGTTCCGTCAGCAATGACTGGATTCGAAACGAGAGCATGCGTCTCCCGTGAAATAAACAAAGGGCTCCGTTCGAAAGGCTATCCAAATTCCCGCGTTGGAGAGAAACATTCCCGAGTTCGAAAGAAACGTTTTCGGGTTCGACAAGAAAGACATGAAGAAGATCGGGGGTTACACCGACCGAAACGTTGTGAAAAATAACTCTCAAGATGAGAACAGTCGTCCGATTAATCCAAATAATACAAATAACCCTACCATCATATAAAAAAATTCAGAAACGGATAATCTTATAATCTTATATTAAGATCTGCTTGTAAAATATCAATTTCCGGTCGCTTTTAAAGGCGGTTTTTAAAATGTAACAATGATGACGTTTGTTGCAACATACTTTTCCACTGAGCAAACGGTATAAATGTATCCGTGGCCACCAGGAAAGCCATTCTTTTAGTTACGCTGTGTTGGTAATCTAAGGTGACGAGCCATTGAGCTTTTATTGGGATTTATGGCGCAGGAGAGATTTCATTTGACGCTAATTTTCTTTTTACCACTTGGATTCAGATCGTTCGCCTGGAGTGCCCGAATAAGAATGAGCTAAGTAATTCAATTTAGCATTTAATACTTTTATTTTATGGCCGAAGAGAGTGTGTGATGTGGATAAGCGTGCAAAAGAAACTTCAGGTTTCGAAAAGAAATGCATTCTTTTAGGTATCATGCGTAAAAATTTATAAAACCAACCCATGTGATATAATAGACATTTTCAGCTAAATGTGTAGAATTGCGCACCACAAATTTAACCTAGTTTTTCGGGTGTGGACGCCAAATTCCGGACTTGGTCAAGATAGACAAATGATAATTAGGCTGATAATGTAACATGGCCCAGCAACCAAAATGTTGTAGCAGAGTACCTTACAAGGAACATAGGACAAATAATAATTGAACTCCTTTTTTTTGTAACAAGTATATTTATTTTGGTATCAACAAACTTTTTCTCTGACCTCTGGCCTCTGTCCTCTCAAACGTCGTATCGAACGTGCTCTCGGACGTGCTCTCGAACGTGCTAAACGTGGTCCTCGAACAGTGCACACGCTCTTTTTATATTCCTTTTCTTTATACACGTCTCTGCATCTCGATCGGCGAGTCCACGTTCTGTTACAATAAAAATTACAACAAAAATAAAATGCATGTATTCTCTACAAACAAAAACAATGGAATATTTGTCTATCTAAATCCACTGTCCCAAACTTTCCCAAGTTTTTATCTGTGCCTGAATCAGCCCGCTAATTCCATGAACAGAGCTTCGTTACTAGAAATGCCCGCCTGTGTAAAAAAAAAAAAAAAAAAAAAAAACGTGCAATGTAAAAAATGCCCGCAATGTGAAAACGGTTTAGTTGAGCCACTTTCGTTAACAATCGAATTTTACCCAATTCCCAATACTACCAATCACTGCGTTTTTTCTCAAGGATCAACTAAAGCTTATTGATTCTTGTGATCGAATTACCTTTAGACATTTATACATTTTGAACCGTTGTTAAAACTAAAATTAACTCTGTTAATCATATCACTACCGCTAAGTTTTATTTGCAACAAAACTCTTAAAACAAAACCCAACAAAGAAGTTCACACTAAATAATAAGAAACTTACAAAGAAAACTCATTAACTTTAATTTTTAAAATGTCAATTAAATAAATTGATCATAACAATCTTAATCGATTATAGACAGCAAAACACCGAGACACATTTAATTCGTATTTTTTTAGTTTATTCGGAATACTGTTCTCATATTGAGTGTTATTTTCACAACATTTCAGCCGATGCTACCTCCAACTTTTTTCAGAACTGCCCACCTGCCAATCTTCTGCTTCACGGTTGAATACAAAATGGTAGCCTTCAAATCCAATGTAAACAAATACTTGTTAAGCCATCCCCATAAATAATCAAATGCCACACAATTTACACCATTAACGATTGCTACACTATCGCCTTACATTCATTATCAGCCCTTATCCTCGAATGCTTTTGGACCTTGACAAACAATTATTTCCAGGTAAAAAAAAAAAAAAATCGAAACCAAAGCTTATAAAAGTCAGTAAACTAGATTATTTTTTCTTCCGTCCGGTATTTTGTGTTTTCTTACGTATGCGACACCGGATTCCCCAAGGTTATAAAAACTCCTTTTCATGCTAATCTTTCCTTGGCGGTCCTCGGGCAACTTTTGCAGTGTCAGGTGTTGCTTGCTTTCTAGTTTATTTAATACACTGCATTGGATTTTAGAGTCTTTGCCTGATACCAATCGCTATACGTATATCAGACATATGAAACTGGTCATCTAGTTTAAAATTGTCGCAATTTTTGTTGACTATTCATATAAATCTTGCATAGTCCGCATTTTTCTTTTCACATTCAAGTTATTTACAGAATTTATGCAATAACAATGTTTTCGAACTGAACAGTTTTGTTAAGAGTCTGACGGTTCCAGGCAATGTTAAGTCACACGTTCTACGTGGTAAAATTTTATCCACAAATTTGTAGCGACCTTTTGATCTCAGATTTCGAAGCAATAAACAAACCTTTTAGATTTCGCCCAATCACCACAATCAAAGCAACACAGGTCTTCATATCTTCTTTAATATGAGTCAAATATTTTTTCTTCGACTGGTATGTAAATGAAATTGGCTCGAGCTTTCTACACTGCATTTTGTAAGAACGTTATGTTATTTTCTGTTACTTCTTTTTTTTATTTATTTAAGTTTGCAGTAATAAATCTGTTCTCTCTTGTTCCAATAACAGTTTCTGAAACTTTTCTTTCATTTTCTGTTGTTGTTTGCTCTGGTATCTAAATAATTCAGCCTGTCTTCCTTCGTTTATTTGCAGTTTCTGTTGTTCTATTTGATATTGATTTGTGTTAGCCTGTCTCTCTTCGGTTTTTCGCTGCTATCCCATCTAAAGTTTACACGTTTGTGTGAAAGCTGACTTTAGGCTCTATATTATTTCTTATCCTTTGTTTTTAAGAAAAGGAAAGAAAATGGTTTATGGCTTTGGATGTGTGTAAGGCATAAATTTTGTTTTCCAAGTCAACTTTTTTAACGCTTTATACAATGTAAGTTTTGATGTCCAAAAATAATTACACCTATCTCAATTAATAGTTCATCTTTTTTCTCTTGGCAGAAAATAACATTCAAAATCATAATTTTTCGCAACATTTAATTTTCTTTTTGAGAGAAAACTCAAGGGTAAAAGGAAAATCCTAGTAGTCACATTTTAGTTTTAAAAAAAATATCAACTTACGGATTTTTCATTTATACTTTCACCTGTTGAGTTCAGTGCAACTTTCAGAGTTTTTAAAAAGTATAGTCGTCCGTTTTTAACGGTACCAACTCTCGAATTCATGTCTTGCTAGTGTTTTTGGCAAATTCGATGTTGTTGAAGGGGGATTTTTGCAATAGCACGTTGTTTGTTCTAATATTTTTGCGGAACACAGCTATTTTAAATTTTACATTTTTACGTGTGCTCTCGAATACTTAGTGTCAGTTATTGAAAAAACACTGGAGTATAAAAGTTCGGGTTTCCTTCATGAGTTCTTGAAACCTCATCGATAGTTGCTCTGGTATTAGGAAAGGTTCTTAAAAAGAAGTCGCATACAAGAAACTTAGGTAGAAAGAATATATTATACAAGAAAAAGAAATACAAAGAACTGTTGTCGGTTTTTTTGCGGCTGGTAAGTTGGAAAGTCTGTAGTCTCGCGTTAGATTGCGATATTTGCACATGAGCGCATTAATCTCGTGGTTTGTATAATTGTTAGAGTCGATTATGCGTGAATGGGTAAGTTTCCATAATAATTTCGTACCGGAATGCCTCCGATTAATATTATGAAGCGGCGCTGCGCCTGACAAATCAGTATATCCCACTCACACAAGTGTCAGGGCCCTGATGTCAAACGGAGAGTCAGTCATGTCGCGTTGCACGTAAAAAAGAAGAAAGAAAAATTCCAGAGTTCCATAACCTCATCGCTGTGAAAATGCAATAAGTTCACAACGGACCATCATGTCTTCAATCCTGCCAAGAGGCAAAAACGAAAGAAAACCACAACCCCACAGTAGAACTTTTTTTACTGAGGTTAGTCAGCTGTCAGCAACAAAGGAAACTAAAACACGAGTGGAAGTTTGCACTTGAAACGACTCCTTTGTTGCACCAAATTTACGCGGTGAGAGTCGTCAATTCTAATACGTAACTCTCAAACACACACACATCAATTGGAATCCCAAAACGAGTAAATATCTACCAAACAATTGTTTTTTGTCATTTTCGCATGGTTATTGCGTCATCTATTATCGATCCAAACGCACACATATATATACCCGGATATTTACTAGTTTACACATTGCCGATTAAATCGGGGCCTGTATGTATTATGACATTTTTCTTGGTCCGGGAGTTGAATCTCCTGGGGTCAGCCACACTGAGGATGCACTAGTCTCTAGCTTAAGCGATAGCGTTAGATTATCGAAAAACTATAACCGTGAAAGTCTAATTAAAGAAGTAACAGTCACAAGTGCATTTGAAAAGTTTTATTATCTCACAAAAAGAACGGCATGGCGTAAAGATCAACAGTATGTTCTTTGATAAGACATGGGCGTGTCCGGAACGAATGTTTCTGTTAGGGTACAATTAAACCGTAAGACTTGACTTTGCATTTTAAAGTTAAAGTTTAATTTAAGGCATTATATAAAAATAAATTCATAAACTCAACTTTAGATTATCTACTGTTTAATGTTGACAACAATTAATTGTAGACTGCCACTGCGGCCAGGCATATGAAGCGCTCACTTGCTGCACCGCGATGGGTTCCAATTAATGCAGGCAATTTGATATAAAAATCATCTGGTCTACTGACATGACATTTTGAAGCAAATTTACCTGGTAAAAAGAGCTGCTTTGAAAATAATTGGTTAATTGCAGGCGTAAGTCGACTTTTCTTGTTGTTTTTTACACAGTGATCACCACTTATCAAGGCCCGGAAGCAACTCAAGGATAAGGGTTATTGCAAGTACATTACGTTAGTGTGGAGATTTGATGAAGTGTTTACTTAAGTGGGCGGTTCATTAGGAATACATACTACATGTGTTATTTCGAAGCATACGCAAATATATATATATATATATATATATATATATATTTAACCACATTGTGTTTTTATAGTGTTTTGTGCGTACGGATCTAGATCAGACAGTAAAAAAAAAGTCTGTAGAGCTATACAGTTTAGTTTTGATTCGAGCTCATGACACTGAAGTAGACTTGTTTATTAGTACTCTTGAAATCACTATTAAACATTAGGTACAATATATTAATCAATAGCTTATTTGTTCTGTAATAATAAATATGAAATCTACATGAATTAATATATCGTGTTCAAGTGCTTTTAATATCGGGTAACGCCTGGCAGCCATTAATAATTTTCAGTATATTTTACGACTAAGCAAAGCCATATATATATATATATATATATATATATATATATATATATATATATATATATATATGTATACAGGGAGAGAGAGAGAGTGAGAGAGAGAGAGAGAGATAAATAAATCACACCAATTAGATGTCCACTCACTAAGCAAAGCGATATATATATATATATATATATATATATATATATATATATATACAGGTTGACACCCCCAACAAAAAAAACAAAAGCTAAATGGAGGCCATCTAGAACATATTCTGTAGAACAGATAAAAAAAAAGGCCAAAGACTCACGTGTTTTGATGTGATGTTTTGAATATAATAAAATAGTTATTATCAATATTTCTTTTCATTTCATTCGGACAAAACACTAAGATATATTTACAGGGTAATCCAAAAAAACCGGGCCCAACTCTAATTAGGCCACGTTTCTTAGTGTTTTTTCCGAATGAAATGAAAATTTGGCCATAGCTAGTTTATTATATTCAAAACATCACATCAAAACACGTGTGTCTTTGGCCTTTTTTTTCTCTGTTCTAGATTGCTTCCGTTTAGCTTTTTTTTGGGGGGATCACCCTGTATATATATATATATATATATATATATATATATATATATATATATATATATATATATATGAATAGATGAATATAGATTAGATATTCATCAACATTTCGTCTATATTTCAATATTTATTTAGAATAGTTATGGGGCACTGTTGTTACACCTGGCCAGGAACTGCTGGATGTGCCCTATCCTACCTTGATAGAATTAAACACCGACTTCTTAACCCACTAGATGATGCCTTTTTTTCCTTTTCTGTTACGTCTTTTCCACAGAACAGACGTCGCGAACCTGTCTCTGCTCTATCGTTATTTTCATAGCAAGTGCTCCTTTGAGCTCTAATCGGTGGTCTCCCCTTTGCCAAATTTTCAGAAATTACACTCGACCAACTTAAACTTTAATCAACAATTCCACCCACTCCTAAAACGTAAATTCAACGAGACATGGTTCATTCCTTGAACTGATTGCGTATTAAACACTGTTTTACTAGCCTGCCTCCATGCAATATACAGTATGATAGCTTTCAAGTCCAATGCAAACAAGTGATATTTGCACCATCCCCTTGAAATCAAATTCTACCAAAGTTATACTATTAACGATTACTACACTACCAATTTACATTCGTATACCCTTATCCTCTAGTTGCTGTCAGTCCTGGATATGACCTTAAACTATATCCGATGGTGAGGCCCAAGTTTCGGGCTTTGGGTAGTATGGAGTCGCCCTCTAATTGTCATTGCTCCCAGGTCCACTCTGACCCGGAATGGTAGTACTTGTTAGGGCCCCAAGTATTGGTTAAATAGAAACCGACTTGAAAAAAATATATGTTCAATTAAAAAAAATTCTCCTAAATTACTAGATTTGGCATTAAATAACATGAAAAGAGTTGATATGACGTAAAATAAAAAAAATCTAGTTGTTGTAGGGCCTTGTTTATTGGTGGTTTACTTGGTAAAAAAATGATTACATTTTTGAATTCCTGGTTACCGGTCTTTTACTTCTTCATTTCGTTAGAATATTTTTCCTTTATTCTCATTATATATTTTTATGTAACGGTTATTTTTTAAATAACAAGTAACTATGCGCAGTTTGATGTAATCAAAAGCACGCATGTAAGGGATCATTATTTAAGAAGTGATTGATTACAAGATAAAATTCTATGTGCAAAAACTATCGCCCAAACAACGATAACAATATAACACAACTTGAATCAGAGAAATCAGAATATTTTTTAGGGTATCGGAATCGGAAATTTGTTTACCCATTTTCCGATGACAAAACGATTTATTTAATTGTCTTTTTTTTATTTTATTTGTTTTTAGATAAAATAATGAGTATTTATGGATTTTAGAGCCACCAGTGAAGCTAAAATCAATAGATCGTCCTCCAGAAGTATATTTAGGAAAGTATATTTAGTAAGTATATTAGGAAATAGATTTAGGAAAATATTTACACATTTAACAGTTGTGTTTTTACGGTAAACAAAGAAAAAATGCAACTGTATAGTTTAATATTAAGAGATTTATAAAGAATCAGTATCGGAATCGGGAATTTAGTTCATAATAGGTAATTGTATCGGAATCGGGAAAAATATTGGAATCGCCCCATCACTTATATATATATATATATATATATATATATATATATATATATATATATATATATGAGAAGATATATATTGCACACTAGATATATTACACATCATGCACAGATACACAGGCACACCCATATATATGTAAGAATATTCTTTCTTGCTTTGGTTTTATTTACTGATGGAGAATACATCACTACATACAGTATACGCACACACACACACACACCCACACACACACACACCCACACACACACACACACACATATATATATATATATATATATATATATATATATATATATATACACTACGTAGAACTTAGCAATGCAGCGTCTTAGTGATATATTTTTCATCAGTAAATCAAATCAAAGCCAGAATATCTTCACACTGCATATGTAAATTCAGAAGACTGGTTTGTTGGTCAGATCAAACCATCGCGTGACCTTTCCTACAAAGACTGGATGGACTATTTCTGACCGGACGCGTTCTTAGCGGAAATATTCCATGTTTATTCATTCGTATTCTTTTCCCGAAGGGATCGGGTCGGACTTTCTAGCAGAGATTCTATCAGTAAGTCGTTTAGTCCGTCCCTTGATTTGCGCTATACTTTTAAATAGCATTCTCATCGTTTATGCGAAGATTAGAAAAGTGTATCTTATTTTATTTCTGACCTCAGATCTCCAACGCTGGATCAGCCGACTTATCGGGTGTTCTACCAGGTTTTAATAACACAAAACGCATCTGATAAAAAGAGCTGTTTATATGTCCGCTTGTTTATTAACTTTTAACTTCAAATATTATGGATTCTAAAATTGAAACTGAAATAATTGTAAAAAGATTTGTTTAAAATGTTTTACTCTTCAACTCCCTCCCTTCTTCTCAATCTTCCCACTATATATATATATATATATATATATATATATATATATATATATATATATATATATATATATATATATATATATATATATATATATACTTGTATGTAATATACTGAGTTTTACTGGGTTCGTGTAATTCAGTAAATTTTCATATATTCATAAGTTTTAAGCCAAAGAGAGATGACTTAAAGAGTAAGCTATAAAATTATCATATTTCATAATTGAGCATTAATTTACTGTATAAACAAAACCAATACTTCAAAAAAGGTGTTGATAGCAACAGAAAGTGTATTTCATTTTAAGTTACAATTGTTTCCATACCAGTTCGACAATTTCAAGCATTATGGCTTTTGAAAATTTTCACAACCAGCATTTCTTCAGACTTTATTGAATAAAAAACACTCTTGACAATAGAACATTTTTAAAGAAAATTCCCTTTACGGAAAAGAGGCATATGAAAAAATACAACATTTACCCTGGAGGCATCCTCTGTGAAAAAAAGCCCATTCAAATATTAATATGTATATATATATATATATATATATATATATATATATATATATATATATATATATATATATATATATATATATATATATATTATATGGAAAAATGCGCGCAAGAAAAGTAATATTCTTTAGATTTTATTAAACCTGGAAAAGTAAAGGCCAAGAAATTTAACCTCGAAAAGTAAAGAACAAGATATTCTAGTAAAGTAAAAAATAAGAATTTTTTAGACTTAAAATATTGCAGCTAAAAATAAAATTTGAATATTGATAAATATTTTATTTATTATTTGCATATGTTGTTTTTTATTGTTGAGTTAGAAAGGGTGTCAGTTGCTGGATTGAACTTATTTCCCCCCTATTATTTGCATATATTTATGTAGTGAAAAGTGTTTGAATAAAATCAATTCATTAGTTAGTTAGTTAGTAGATGAAATTTATAATTTTATAATTTACATAAAAATTAATAATTTTATTATGTCATAATTAGGATCATTTAATTCTTTCTAACTCAACAATAAACAACAACATATTCAAATAATAAATAAAATATTTATCAATATTCAAATTTTATTTTTAGCTGCAATATTTTAAGTCTAAAAAATTCTTATTTTTTACTTTACTAGAATATCTTGTTCTTTACTTTTCCAGGTTGAATTTCTTTCCAGGTTTAATAAAATCTTAAGAATATTACTTTTCATGCGCGCATTTTTCCATATAATCCATGATTTTTCCAGGCATTGCTATTGTATTAATATATAAATTTATAATATTTATTTATGATTGTCCAAAAAAATTAGCTCTCAAACACACATTTATGCAATATTTATCATTCAATCACAGTAGTTCCGAGCCAGGGTCTCTACCGAGACTGCGTTTCATGAATTCGTGATCTGTATAGAGCGTAAACTAACAAAAAAGAAGATGGCACTCGGTGTCTTTTTAGATATCGTTGGAGCTTTTGACAGCATACCCTTCAGTAGTATGTTCAAGTCGCTATGAGAACTCAATGTGCCAACAGTACTCATCCGATGGATTAAGTATATGGTGAGGCACAGAACAGTTCTAGAACTACTGAGGGCAACTGTTAAAAGGGAAGTAGTTAAATGAAACCCCCAAAGTGGGATTTTATCACCTTTACTATGGAACTGTATGCTGAATCCTCTTTTAAAGGAGTTTAAAAATAGGAATATTTATGCCCAGGCTGCTGCTGATGACATCGCAGTGCTGGTCGCGGGTTCAAAAGCATAATTGGTCAGACGCATTGCCAAAATGGGACTACATTTTTCATCAAATGTGATAACGAAAAATTTGAGTTCATTCAAAGAATATGTATATCATAGAATTCACCAATATTTTTAATCGATAAATTCACCATATTTTTGCTATCAAATCATAAGGAGAGTTAAAAAAATTAGTTATCAAAAAAAAGTTCGGTTTTTTAATTATAAAAAAAACGATACACGGGATTGAACCTAAAATCTTTCCACCAACCCCCGGTACTCTAACCGTTACGCTAACATGTCATATTAGCGAAATCGCAGTAAAAAATATTTATATATAAAAAAAGTTATGCAAAATAAAAAAAGCCTTAATCACTTATGTACTTACTCTCCTGTTTGTGACCCCACATATTTTGTTGTAACTTTTTTTCTACTGAACCAATTTTCGAATTTTTTTTTCAAAATGTAGCTATTGAGGTGTTCTATCCAACTATATAATCTGTTTGAAATTTGATTGCGAACGGAATTAGTGGTGGCGGTTTGAATGTGTCTCGATTCATTCAATTTCGGACTTAAGCATATATTCAACCACTACCGTGGTTGAATGATACGATGCTATATTTTCTTTATGCGAATCGTGATACGATGCGTAGACCGTTTCGCTTTTTACTGATCTAATAAGGCAAATAAGAAATTTGAAAATTAAAGAACTTTTTAGAATTTTAGAGAAGACAATATTTTACTATGTCTAATGTATAGCATGGTTTTAAGACCATTAATCTATGCTATACGTTAGACATGCTAGAGTATTTTACTCTCTACATTCATCAATTTTGTTCAACAGTTTATAAATTTAAGACATTAATCTTTCCTTATGAGATCGATACTGATCGAAACGGTCTGCATATAGTAGAAAGATATAACTACATTTACATAAAAATGCGAATTGTATAAGTTTTTGCCTTTCAACTTAATATCATGAGACCTTTTAACCACGCCACACGTTATATATGGTAAAATATTTTCTCTTCAAAAATTATAAAAAAATCAAATTTTTTTAATTTTCAAAACAATATTTTCTTGTTGGGATCAATAATGATCGAAACGGTCTGCATATCGTAGCAATATATGACTATATTTACATAAAGAAAATAAAAACAATTATAAATTTGTCCTCTTTAATTGACCACTATCAAAGACCCTTGTTACAATTCCAAAATTCTATTTTTTCAACCTGAATATATAGATGAAAAAAAAAATAGAGCCATTGAATCATAAGTGGTTTGCCATACTTATAGGTAAATCTGCACTATTCAAATTCTTATGTATCGTTTAATTCAAACGCGAAAAAAAAAACAATTGGGACGCTGAAAACGTACACAATAAAAAAATACGTTGTAAAATGCTCTTATGGTTGCCAAATGTTAAAATAGATTTATTTGTAAGAAAATTGCGTTCAAATAAGTTAAACGCAATACGGAAATGAACGATGTTAAAAACGCAGAAAGTATTAGCAATTATTTAGATAATTAAAAAAAAAACAATTGGGACACTGAAAACGTACACAGTAAAACAATACGTTGTCAACGAGTCAAAGTTGATTTATTTGTAAGAAAATTGCGACAGTATACTCATAATATAGAATAGTTTAAAAAAAATCCCCACCCTTCCCATATTAAATAATAATTTCTAAATAATAGCGTTAATATTTCAGTGCACAGATCAAAATCTTCAAAAATAGCGATTTGTGTATATTTGTTTACGTTGTTATGGGTTAAGGTTTATGCGCGCCTTCGCAACCGGATGTCGTAAACCGGAAAGTGGGTAACATCACTCGTCACAAGGTCATCTGAGTTTTATAATTATATATATATATATATATATATATATATATATATATATATATATATATATATATATATATATATGTACCTGCTCTACCCTTCCATGCGTTGCTGTGGCTCAATTTGTCGAAATGGAAAAAATCCATGAGAAAATGCACGTTTCTCATATGCTTTATTTCTCAGTAACTATGGATACACAATATTTTGTTGTCCCATTTTCTGAGCAGATATAGATGATTTTTGGCTTGCTATCTCATGAATAGGCAACATAAATTGTCCACGTGAGAAATAGTGAATGTGTTCCTGTAAGCAACACACTTGTAAAAATTGCCCCTGAGCTTTGTTGATTGAGCTTGCAATCGAAAATCGAATTGGAAATTGCAATTTCCTAAATTTAAATGGCGTATAATAGGAATGCGATGAATGAGGACATCTTCGTTCTTAAATCATCCTGTCAAGATTGTTGCTTCTACGGTGTTGTTTATTAAAGGTTTTACTGCAAGCCATGTGTCATTGCAAAGCTTGGTTAATTATAATTTCGCAACTTGATAATCGGTAAGCCAATTTTCAATTGCAGTACATTCGGTGGCATCCCTGGAATATCTAGTAGATTTATATATTTAGTTGGGTAATCATCACTTCATTTGCTTTCACCACAGTGTCGACTTGTATATGACCACTTTACTTGGAATTTTTAGCTGAATAATATCGTTAATTCACAGACGTCTTTGTTTGGAGCTGTAAGAATAGCTCGTTCACTCGGCCAACTGGAATTTTAATACTTAATTTGAATATCTGGAAAAAAATTGTTTTACAAACTCTTCTTTTGATGTGACTAAATTACAGAAGTTATAAGGCAACGAAGTCCCCCCTCCTAACTCGGATCAGCCAACACTTTTCTGTTCTCGGTAAGCAACAATATATCAGAAAATTTCTTTGCGGATCGATCGTTTTGCAACTGGACACGCATATTTTGAGTTAAGTTTAATGTTTTCACATAGTGTGAAAAAGTAGAGTATTTGAGGCAAGCATTTATTTCATCTGCTAGTGTTGATTAAGGAATATTTTTTACATAGGCATCACCACTTATCAAGGCCAAGAGGCCACTCGAGGATAAGGGTTAAAGCGTGTACAGTAGAAATTGGACAATATAGTAAGCGGTAGTAAATGGAAATTCGGTAAATTTGTTAACAAGTGGAACGGCTAATCAAGAAATTGTTTACGTTAGACTTGCAGACAACCATATTGTAGTGAGCTGAGAAGCAGGGAAACGGAAGACAAATTCCGCAGGCGTGCAGTTCTAAGAAAGAATCTTTGTTCATGGAATCTACGTTTGGGTTTAGACACAGATAAAGAGTGGGGGAATTATTAATAGTGCTTTCAGCTAAACGGTGTTTCAGGTAACGTTTGTCTGAAAATCCTCTGCAAGCAATATTACTGCATTTCCAAATTGTTTGACATTGCCACGTAAATCTTGCAAGGGTTGATCTAGAGCTTCAGATTATTTTTGTGCCCAATTGTGCTTTCTCTCTAACCAATAAGCTTGCATTTCTACAATATTTTTCACTTGCTGGATGTTTTGGAGATATTGAACATTAGAGTTTTGAAAAATTGAATGTTTAATAGTAATTTCAAAGTAGCATGAGCAGTTTTTCTGCCTAGTAGTAAGCTCGCAGTTATTCCTCATGAAAAAAGATTTAAGGCTATGCTATTTTGTGATCGAATGGCTGCCAAAATCAATTTAATTAGTTTACCAGTTTCTTCTGGCGCTGTTTTAATTACAGTAATTTTACAAAACTTTCTATTTTCACTATAAGTGGGTAAAAAAATGATTTTTCCATGTTTTAACAATGCCTTATTCAGTGTGAGTAAATTCGGTGATTAAAATAGGAAAAAACATTTTTTAATATTGTCATAATTTTGAATCTTTAATACTATACAAATGATGAAGCAATCGGTCTAGTGATTATTTAGAGTAGTGGTTCTCAACCTTTTTTACTCATGGACCCCTTTTCTCTTCTTTTTATCTTGGTGGACCCCTTCATAACTATTGGTCATAAGACAATCTTCTATTTTTCACTCATATAAATTTTGAGGTTTTAAATCAAAGAAATATTATATAATCAAGCTTTATTTTTAAATGAAAACTAATTTAATGCAAATAAAGTATTCAATAACAACTATAATAATAATGATAAGTTGCGTTATGTTTTGCCTGTGGACCCCAGAAATATTCCATTGACCCCTAGGGTCTATATGGACGACGATTGAGAACCCCTGATTTAGAGTATCGATTACAAACAAACATACATTATATATATATATATATATATATATATATATATATATATGTGTGTGTGTGTGTGTGTGTGTGTGTGTGTGTGTTATATTCTTTATGTAAATACTGTCATACCTTGCTACCAAGTGCAGACCGTTTCGATCATTATTAATCTCATAAGGCAAGAATAATTTCTTGAAAGTATAAAATGTTGAACAAATTTTATAAATTTAGAGACGAAAATACTCTAGCATGTCTAGCGTATAGCATAGTTTAAAAATCTTAAAACCATGCTATGCGTTAGACATGGTAAAATATTTCTTCTCTAAAATTAAAAAAAAAATGCTTCAACTTACTTTAATTTTCAAATTTTTTCCTTGCCTGATGAGATCAATAATAAACGCAATAGTCTGTGCTTCGTAGCACGAAATGACTGTATTTACATATAGAAAAAAAAAATATATATATATAATGGGAAAATTGAGAAGAAGAGAGGGAGATGAGGAGTAACACACACAAACACACACACACATATATATATATACACGCACCCACACACGCACACACGCACACACACACAAATACACACACACACACATTTTTTCCAAGGAATTCTGCCTTTTGGATCATTTTGGACCATTTGGAACTCACCTGTTGGAGTGGAAGGGTTTTATTCGACCGTGTTTGGATTTTACCCTTCACTGTACTATCCATTCATATATATATATATATATATATATATATATATATATATATATATATATATATATATATATATATATATAGTAAGTTATAAAATATATATGGCGATTAAGCTACACTGAATATTCCGCGCATAAGCCTTAAGGGTCCTAGAGTGGATGAAACGCGGAATATTCAGTGTAGCTTAATCGCCATATATATTTTATGAATTACTAACTAGTTCTACCTACGTATTGAGCACTTTTGAAGTAAATTCTTTACGCATACATTTATACTTTCGTATATTAATTTTATGTGAGTAAATGAAGTAGATATAATTATATGTGTGTATGTGCGAATGTGTGTTTGTTTGTGTATACTAGCATGTCGCCCGCCGTTGCTAAGTCGCAAAATACGCACATAAATATTATATTTTTATTCATACAAAAACTGGGATATATGTATGCGAGTATTATGTTTTTATTCTAAACAGTTCGCGTCTTGTAAATAAAATAAATACTTGAGCTGAGATCGAAATAAAAATTATAGATTGTGAGTCAAGTGTGATAACCATTAGACCACTTTGACACGTTCTAAGAAAATGTGTTTTCAAACCTACTTATTCTTAACATAAGTAATCTGTAATGTGAACGACTTACGCATGCGCATTCCCGAAACAGATAATAATCCGCTGTCAGCAATGTAGGAATTTCTCAATTCTGACTTTTTTATAAGGTCTTTTTTCTTGTTGAAAACCGATTAAAAGGTTTCCACATACGCACATTCTTACTATTTTAACCCTCTCCCCCCCTCTTTGGGTAAAGCACTGGTGTAAATAATCTCACCCGCTACTTAATGGCTGAAAAAATGCGACGCTCATTGTTTGTTTATGAACAAGCGGTTATAGCATTGTAAAAGTGGTGGAAAAATGTTTGTTTAAATAAACATTTGGTGAGATAATTTATGGGCGCCGCTTCCGTGTGTCGATCGGTGTAACTGCTGACTGTCAACGCGATGGTTCTAGGTTCAAACCATCGGGTTGGACGAGGTGCTAGTCTAGCGGCACTGATGAGTTGTGATACAGCGAAACAGGATGTATGTTGATGACTACAAATATATATATATATATATATATATATATATATATATATATTCATATGCATATGTATTTATATAGATAGATGTAACTATTATATTTTAAAATAAATATAAATAAATTTTATAATATTCCGCAACATGTTGTTTAAAGTTATTTGTTTTTAAAAATAGTGGTTATGGCGATAAATAATACATTTATTTTAGGATGTGCTTCTATTTATTATTCTTTAACAGAAAAATATAATTAAAAGTAAAGTTTTCATGATTAAACATTGTATTTTTGCCCCAATACAACATTTTTAGAGACCTGCAATAAAGCGATGGACAGTGGAAATTCCTTGATAATGAATAACATGTCATAACTTTGTGAATATTGCATGAATTTGAATAAAATGTTTGGGAATAACTAACATTAAAGCAGTCACCTGATCATACAATGTTTTTTGTGACATATTTAGTGAAATATTGATATTTTACTAATCCGCAATAAAGTTATTAACGCAGTTTATATATATACTAGCAGTTAAGCCCGCCTTTGCTTGAGCCCTATGTACTTTTCATGCCCTACGTGTGAATACACTTTCTGTAAGATTTCAAATGTTTAGACCAAATTTTTTTGAGTAACTTCGTAGAGACCGCAGAGGTAATTTTTTTGTTAAATTTACCCCAACACATTAATTTTTTGGTCTCATTTTTTTCAATACGTTTCCAGGCTTTTTTTGTTCAGGCATATAAAATTGTCTGTCAGTATGTTTTTGTTATACATTATATTAGACGACGGACCAATTTTCCTGATCTCAGGTTCAAATGAATAGGTACAACAGTAATCGGAATATACCTTACTAAAGCCTGATTGCCACAGTAAGTGAATTCGAAAAAATCATTCTTGAGATGAGAACACTTTAGAAGGACGAAATGCAACACAATTCTCTCTTAAACTTAGAGAAAGGGTAAAGAAACGTGTGAATGTTTAAAATTGCTTTTGGACAATCTTGCATGAATCGAGCATTAGTCTTTGAGTGTCATAGGAGATTTAAGAGAACCAAGGAGTTTGTGAGGGATGGTGATTAGTGAAGGAGGAGTAGGGAAGTCATAACAGCAGAATTGATTGGCCAAATAAAGAATTGCATGGATAATGACTATAGAGACAAAAACTGCACAGTTTGATGTGAGTGTGGAAACACAATTATTCATTTGTCCAAAGGGTGCTCAGAGATAAGACTATTTGAGCAAGATGGGTATCAAGACAATTCCTGATCCTCTCTCTATTCAAACCTTGCTTCCTGTGACTTTTGATTATTGTGTAAGCTTAAGGAAAACCTTCAGGACTGTCGTTATGAGAAAATTGAGGAGATGAAAGCGGATTTCCTAGGACATTCCAGATGTTTTTGGAACTGCGCAACAAGTGCATTGCAGCCGTGGGAGATTATTTCGAAGTAGACTAAAGTTTTATATGTGTACTTTCAATAAAGTTGTATACATGAAGAACGTCTGGAAGCTTTGTGGAGGCACCCTGTATCTTATTTGGTGTGAATTAAGACACGAACAATCACGGCACAGGAAAAGGAAATATAAAAAGAATCAAAGAATAAAGAAAAACAATATGCAGAAGATATATATAAAAAAAAAACTAAGAGAATGTCAACGAAATAGAGGAATGATAAGGAATGAATAATTAAAAAGTAGACACGAGAAGAAAACAATTTTACTTGAAACGTGGCGGGGAAAATCATTGAAACAGAGACCTTTTTAAGAATGTGAACGAAAATGCATTATATAAAAAGAATAAAATTAATAAGAAAATTTGAAAAAAGAAAAATAGACAGAAAATAAAAAAGGAATAAAAGAGGGACCAACACGTAAAACAGAAGAAAAATAAAAAAGAAAGAAAGATAAAAATAAATTAAAGAAAAATATATACAAGAAAATAGCAACAAAAAAAAGGAGCGGAAACGAGTGCAAAAGAGTAAGTACTGAAATATATATATATATATATATATATATATATATATATATATATATATATATATATATGTATATGTATATATCCCCGAAACAGTGTCTCATGGTACACAACTGATGATCCCTTAAAAATAAATTATTAGTACTATAGTAAATTTGAGAACGAGTTGATGCAGTGATTGCAGGTGATTAAATGTCTTACTGACTGGGTGGTTTTCTAACGAATGATAAAAAATATTTTTGTATAGTTTTAAAGGTTAAAAACTTCAAAGACTATATATATATATACATATATATATATATATATATATATATATATATATATAATGTGTTAATATATTACTTATATTAATACACCAGAGGGCAACATGGCAACATGTTTGTAGAAAAATTTTGCCTAGTTAAAAGGCTAATTGCTTTTATTTGTCATCGTCTTGGTTTATAAAATTGCAAAGACGTACTTGCAAACAATTTTCCTCGGCTGCAAAAACATACGACTGACCGAATCACTGCAATTAACGGCCCTCCTTTCACTGGAGTAAAGATTTATCCCATTTCCAAAAATAGGCTTAATATGTGTTTTTTAGCAGGGAAATACTTTTACAAGATGGAGTATTATGGCATTCTAAACTGAACTCAATCGATCTCAATACAACTTATTTTCTTAATTTGTAAAGTATAAAAAATGGTGGGAGGAAGAAACATTAATAATGAAATGATAAAAGAAGTAGATTATTATTACAAAGAGAAATGCCAGACTAGATTAAAAAAAAATTCTACTCTTCCTTTTTCCTTATTCCGCGCTTTCCATCTGTCTGTCTGTCTGTCTGTCTGTGTCTCTGTCTATCTCTCTGTCTATCTGTACCCTCATCTCTCTGTCCCTCTCTCTCTCTCTCTCTCTCTCTATATATATATATATATATAATATGTATATATGATATCATATATATTTATATATATGTATATATATATAAGTTCATGATATTGACCATCTTATAATTTATTCCTCTAATTCAGTGGTCATGTACAATTTTGAGAGTGTATTGTCAAGATTTGTAAATGTCAACAGAATTAAAAGAATAAATTATGAGATGGTCAACATCATCATGAACTTTGGAATATAGACTTTTGTCATTAATTGACTATATTGCCCTGAAATTACATTGAGCTTCTTAAATAAGGATTGGTTTATATTAAGTGAAATAAAATATATTTCCATAATATATATATATATTTTTTATATATATATATATATCCCTCTATCTAATAGCTCTTATTCTTGTTGTCTTTGTATATCAAACGCTTTCCTTGATTACACCGATTGAAAATATTGATGGCGTATACGCGGGAAAATGTCGATGAAGCAGACAAATCAAAAATAAAATAAAAACAACGCAAATCATTATCGAAGATGTAAATGACAAACAGATATCAGGCAAAAGCACAATTTTTCTTTTCCAAATCAAAATGTCTTGCGTGTACAAATTTGATATTTCTCCTCCGCAATTCATAACATTTTATCCAAAAGAATAAAGAAAAACAAGAAAGAATTTTATAACACGCACTTTCAACGGAACATTAATGACAACACATCAATGGACTGACCTATCATCGGCACATCTTTGCAATTATGAAATGCATAATTTTGTGACATTTGGAATCATTTCTTAAGCCAGATAAAGCGAGAATAAATATAAATAAATATAAAATGAAATCTAGCTTGCTCGTGTCTCGGCTTTTCCCGGGTGAATAGATTATTATAAGAAAATCAATGTCTAATATTAAACTATTGAATTGCTTAATATCTATGATTGTTCACTTCAAACACAGACCTCAAAAATGGAAAAAAAAACAAAAAAAAAACGAGAAAGTATAAAACAACCATTTTCTCCCTCCTCTGAAACCGATATGAATATTTCTGGTTTAGATTTTTACTGTATTTGTTATTTAAAAATAAATTATTAGCATTTCTTAAGGATAACAACCGATATAAATAGCCCTGAATCATTAAAAATCCAGCCAATTTCCGTCTTATGCTTGTTCGATGCAAGAACAAAACTAACGGAAAATAACAACTAAGAAAGTATCAATCAATAAAAAAAGTATTTCTGCGTCTCTACCCTCTAAAACCCATATAAAAACATTTAGACACAGACAGAGTCAGAGCGAGAGCCATATCCGTTTTGTTTACATTCGAACACTGTACCGAAACGAGAGAAAGAGAAAGATAGAAAAAGACAGAGCAAGTGAGCAACTAAGAGAGACAGACAAATAAAGAGAGAAAGAGAGAGAGAGAGAGAGGAGACAGGGGAGAGAAACAGAGATAGACATCATCGTCACGGATTGACCTCATTTCATGTTTTCGTTCTTATATAAAACTCTGATGCTAAATAACACTTAGAGACAATTATTTTTACTCTAAATATCGATCACTACAGTAAACTAAGATGAATTGGTTGATTTTTGGTTGTTTGGTTGTTTTTGTTTTACGGCATATCAACCCTTTTCGGGTTATTTAATGCCGAATCCAAAGATTTTGAAGAAAATTTTTTTAATAGAGTATATTTGTTGTTTTCACGTCGGTTTCTATTCAACCCATAGTTGGGACCCTAATACGTACTACCACTCTGGGTCAGAGTGGACCTGGGAGCAATGGTAATTAAAGGGTGGCTCCACACTCCCCAAAGCCCACAAGCTGGGGCCTCACCACTGGATGTAGTTTAAGGTCATATCCAGGACCCCCATTGAAGGACGTTAACCCTCTGCAGTGGGGCAGTCGGCGTATTCTAATGCCCCACCGAAAAGGCCCGCTTGATTTTAAATAATATACAACATTATAATATTAATATAAAATATTATAATACAAATATGTTAAACCGATCATGTAAACATTGTCGCAAATACTTTTAAAATGTGTTTAGAGATTTTATTTATGAAAACAACTTTGTATCTTTAGAAATGAAATAGGTAATAAAAACTGTAATGCACGAAAATATCTGAAAATAGATAATGAAAAATAAATCATTTACTTACAAACTAACTAACTATTTAACTAAACGAAGATGACATATTGTGACTAGTTAAGGGACATTGTCAACGTAGACAAAATAAGGTATAAAAAGATGACTTGGTTTGGAATTAAAAGAAAATAACATAATATATTAACCTAAATAATGTAAACAATTGCTAACAAATAAGTAATAAATATTTTACTTTTCGAAAGATAAAGCTTATTAATTAAGTATAATATGACTTAAAATAGAATAATTATTGTATAATAATATGTACTATATAACATAATATAACCCAAAGTAAAACTGATTGAAGCTTAATTGTTTTAATATTGATCGCTGCAATGAACCGCGTAAAGATTTCTAACAATTTCCTGAGATACTCTTTTTTAATTGAATTATATTTTATGCAATATAGCTCCTACATAAAGATATTCGAACTGAAAGATCAATAATAAATAGCTAAATAGAAAATAAATAAATAAATAGATCTGATTTTTTCCCCAAGTAACTGATCTGATAGACTGAAACGGCTGACATTTCCTATTTCAGCAACGCAGACATACCTTTAATTAGTTGTAAAAATATAGACAATATAAAAAGGTAAAAAAAAATGTTTCTCATGTATGAATTCCAATATAATTATATATATATATATATATATATATATATATATATATATATATATATATATATATACCAGTAAAATTACCCGTCGTTGACTGGGTTCAAAAACAACCTACAGAAAATGGACTATAATTTATAAAAGTATGATAGGTTATGAAAAGGAAGGGTTGAATCTGGGGGTATAAAAACCAAAGCAAAATATGATAAAAGTAAAAATAAAATATATAAACCCCATAATTTATTATACCATACCTGTTCACACTGAAACACTTATCACAATATTCTGTGATCTATATTTAAAAACCTTGTTAAACTTTGTGACATATTTCCATTCTATGGAGGTCAGGCACGAACGAACACCCCATAATTTTATTATACCATATTTCTTCAAACTGAAACATACTTATTAAAGTATACTTACGCAGATAGATATGAAAAGTCTTTATTAAAATGTGTGCCTATTTCCATTCTATGGAGGCCAGGAGCGAAGGCAGACCCCACAATTTTATTATACCATCCATATTTAAGTTAAAACATACTTATCAAAATATTCCTATGTACATCTAAATCAAAAACCATAAAAGTTAAAACATACTTATCAAAGTATTATTATGTACATCTAAATTAAAAACACTTGTAAACGTTTTTATTTAATTTTTTTATTTTTTTATTTCCATATTTTGTTGACCAGGCACAAATGAAGCTCCCAAGTTTTAATGAACCACCGTTCTGCCAGATAAAACATACCCATTCCTGTGTCTCGATATATCTTCTATCCTTATATGTAGTCAGTTTTTTAAAATAGTCAACCATATAAGAGCCTATTCGTGACCAGACACACACACATACAGACATTCAGCTTTATATTATATATATGTATATATATATATATATATATATATATATATTTATATATTTAGTATATATATATCTGTTGAAACTCATGTATATATATATATTGAAATTCATACATATTTCTTATTTGTTTAACTGAGTAACATACATTTACAACACACACACACACACATATATATATATATATAATTATTTATTATAATAATTCCTAAGTACCTACATACACTAGTGTTACATTCTTTGGGAACTATCAGTGCAGGTGTCACGACTAACACCGGTCGATAGATTCCAACCCGGCACTAGAAGCAAGATCTTACTCCATCAGCATGGACCAAACCAATTCGGCCACGGTTAACCGAGTGAAATACTGTTGACATTTAAACATTTATTATTAAATGCTTTTAATGCCTGCCAGAGTAATGTAATCATTATATGATGATGCGAGCTAAATTGACCGACTTTTTTTCAACTGAAAATGCCCAATGATAAGAAACCAGTTTCTTAAAGAGGCTGACATAATTATTTACTATAATAATTAATTACCTTCAGGCACTAGTATTTAATTCTTTCGGGAATCATCAGTGCAGGGTGTCAGGATTAACACCGGTCGATAGATTCGAACCCGGGAATAGAAGCAATTTCTGATTCCATTAGCAAGGATAAAACCCATTCGGCCATCGTTAACTACGAGAAATACTGTTGAAATTTAAATATATATTTATATTTAATGTAAATATATCTTATATAAGTATTTATACATATACTTACACACACACATGCATACATACATACATATATATATGCATATATATATGTATATATATATATATATATATATATATATATATATAAGATGAAAATTATTAGTTGTTTGTATATTTATTTGACACTCATCTCCCTGACCCCTTTTAAGACAACACAGCGTGTTTATCCTGCAGCGTTTAGTTCAAAATCTTATTTCATTCCTTTCCCTTATCTAATTCTCTATTTTTCCTCCTAAGGAGTCATTCAGATAACGCGTCAGTCTGTCTAGAAGTGAACAAGAGAACGCACAGGGGAAAAAAAAGGTTTTAGGCCTTGTATTCATTGATTCCCCCGAGGGTGTCAGAATCAAGGGAGCAAAATAAATTTCACTTTCGTTGATCAACTGATAATGGAAAGAGATTAACTGATTGAATTGCGAAAACAAATGTTTCTACGACGGGAAGGTCTGCTCTGGTTCAATAGAAAATGGCAGCTTTTATTACCAAAACATGATTATGATAGTCGTTTATTTATCTGCGCTTTTATCAAATGGGTCTGTATCTCTCTCTCACTCACTTTCTCTCTCTCCATATATATATATATATATATATATATATATATATATATATATATATTTAAAAGAGTGTAACCATCAACAATTGTGGGGTTTTCAGCCTTTTATCATATTTTATTTTAAAATATCTTTATAACGCGTTTCAAGCTTTGTTTCGCTCTCTTCAGATATTTGCGCAATTTCTTTTTTTTTAAATTAGAGTTTGAAATGTTATTTTTACATCTGCTGATACTAAATGTGTTTTTCAGAGTGTTGTAAGCTCAGACATTCTGTCCCCAACAGTAAGTGTTGGTAGTGTCAAGTCAGAGTTAAGTTCAAAGAGGGTGCTTTTGGTTCATTTGGTGAAGATGTTTTATGTTGTTTTTTTTGTGACTTTCTTTTTTCATGTATAACACACACTCAGACACAATCACACACACATATACATACATGTATATATATATATACACACGCTACTCACGCACGCAGGTATATACACATATACACACGCATATACACAGAAATATATGTAGGAGCATACATATATACATACCCACCTACACACTCACACACGTACTAACACACATCCACCCACTAACATATCACGCACATATTGGTTAATTTTTTTCTTTCCCAATCAAAACACGCATGCATACGTGTACTTAATCATTCAAACATAAGTACCTATTCTCCATCTTACTTATGTGTGTATGTGTACTTATGTTTGAATGATTAAGTACATGTATGCATGCGTGTTTTGATTGGGAAAGAAAAAAATTAACCAATATGTGTGTGATATGTTAGTGGGTGGATGTGTGTGAGTACGTGTGTGATTGTGTAGGTGGGTATGTATATATGTCTGCTCCTACCTATATTCCTGTGTATATGCGTGTGTATATGTGTATGTACGTGCGTGCGTAGCGTGTGTATATGTACATGTATATATATGTATGCGCGTGTGATTGTGTCTGAGTGTGTGCTATATATGGGGAAAGAAAGTCACAAAAAAACATAAAACACCTTCACCAAATGAACCAATAGCCCCCTATTTGAACTTTACACTGACTGGACACTACCAACACTTACTGTTGGGGACAGAATGTCTGAGCTTACATCACTCTGAAAAACACATTTAGTATCAGCAGATGTAAAAATAACATTTCAAACTATCATTTTAAAAAATAACTTTTTACGCAAATATCTGAAGAGAGCGAAGCAAAGCTTGAAACGCGTTATAAAAATATTTTAAAATAAAAATATGACAAAAAGCTGAATAACCCACAATTGTTGATGGCTACACTCTTTTAAATATACATTTTTTTCTCTCGTTGGAACTACACAATCATCACTTTAAATATATATATATATATATATATATATATATGTATATATATGTATATATATATATATATATATATGTGTATATATATATATATATATATATATATATATATATATATATATATATATATATATATATATATATATATATATATATATATATATATATGGTTTATACAATTGCATAATACGGCATAATCACGTTGACACACCGGTTCTCGTCAAATCACCGAAGTTAAGCAACGTTGAGCCTGGCTAATACCAGATGGGTGACCATTTGGAAATTCTAGGCGCTGTATGTGCTCTCCGCTTATCTCGGCATTGTTTCCAGTCGTCTTGTACCTCAACTTGCCACTGGTATGCAACAATGTTGACTCAGGAGAGGCGTTGTTGGAGATTGCGCAACTCTTCCCACACAAATTTCACGCGCAGGCACCCTTACAGTGGGTATCCATAGTCTGTCAAGACTGAAGGAAGCCTTTATATATATGGTAATCCACACTGTTTTGTTGTATCACAGTTCATCTGTGAGGCTAGACTAGCACCTATTCCAAGCAAGTGATTGAACCTACAACCATCTAGTTGATAATTGGCGGTCCTAACCTCCGGCCCATGGGATCGATACCGGTTAACCACCGCATCCTCCTCACCTTTATAGAAACGTTCGGACAAACCAATGTAGTGTATAAATTCAAACGCACTATGGGAGAATGTAACTCCGAAAATGATACATACATTGCACATACAACGACAACGTTGAACGGGCGAATAAAAATGCATCAAAATAATACTAGTTTTATGTATAAACATTTCATAAAAGAACATAACTGTCCTCCCTCCAATCTTAGAAAGGTCCTAGCTGACAACATAAAATATTATAAAACATGAAAATAATATTAAAAAATTAAAAATTCTTGAAGCGTCATATATTAGAACCCTCCAACCCACTATAAATGGTATTGCATTCGGGAAAAGCAGTAACGCTCTAAAATGCCTTGAGTGGTCTCGAATAGACGGACTATGGTAACAGTGTCCACGTACTGGTTGATTTTAATGCTCGAATTTTTAATCGGCCTATATTTTTAATCGACTTTTCATCGACTCTATATATTTAACTTATCATCTGACGCCGTTTACTGTATACTTTA
>NC_136514.1:24756589-24799089 GCF_053919585.1 Euprymna scolopes | reverse complement strand
ATACATACACACATACACACACACACATATATATATATACATATATATACATATATATACAGTGATGATCATATTTATTGGCACGGTAAAATAAAAGTTAAATTTTGTCTAATAAATTCTAAAAAAGGGATTAAATTAAAGAAAATAACAAAGTATATTATGTATTTTTAACTGGCCTTTCCGATGCAGCAATCGGATTTTAGAAAAAATAAATAACAAAGGAACAACAAACATAATTGCAAAAAACCCTTGTTCAAAATTATTGGCACGATTTATTTAATAATCAATTGTATAGCCTTTGGCCTTGATTACCTTCCTCAGTCGCTTTTCATAGTTTACAACCAAGTTGTTGCACTCTTCAGTAGTAATTTTAGCCCACTCTTCCTGACAATAATCCTCCAATTGAATAAGATTCTTAGGCTTCCTTTGCATTACCCTCAATTTTAATGTTCTCCATAAATTTTCAATTGGATTAAGGTCTGGGCTTTGTGATGGCCACTCCAAAACATTAATATGATTGTCCTCAAGCCATTTCTTAGTCAGTTTAGCCAAATACTTTGGGTCATTATCTTGCATAAACCACCAACGACGACCAAGTGAGAGCTCTTTAGCAGAGTCTTTCAGGTTTTCATCCAATATTTTAACATAATCTTCCTTTTTTATGCTACCTGTGACCTTAACAAGTCGCCCTGGTCCAGAGGCAGCAAAGGATCCCCAAAACATCAAACTGCCTCCACCGTGCTTCACTGTGGGTATGGTGTTCTTAGGCTGGAAAGCTTCGCCAGATTTTCTGTAAATATAAGACACTTTATTATGGCCAAATAACTCTATTTTCGTTTCGTCAGTCCATAGAACACGTTTCCAGAATGCAACATCTTTATCAATATGACGTTTTGCAATGGCTAGCCTTGCTTTCAGGTGCATAGGCTTCAATAAGGGAGTCTTTCTCGGACGACATGCTTTTAAACCAGCTCTCTTCAAAACTCTACCAACTGTATGTCGAGATACATTCACTCCAGAGGTGCTCTGTTCATCAACAATCTCCCCAACAGAGATCCTTGGGTTTTGTTTTACTTGTCGAACAATTTTCCGTTCATCTCTTGGGGAAAGAATCCTTTTTCTCCCTCTACCCTCTAAACTCATAACGTGGCCTTGCGATTTGAACTTGTTTATTATGGCTCTAACAGTGGATTTGGGAAGGTTTAGCTTCTTTGAAATCTTATCATAGCCCTCCCCATTGGTATGGCCTGCTACAACAAGCTTCCTGACGTCTTCGCTGTGTTCCTTAGTTTTAACCATGGCGATTGAAAATTATAATTTAGTCACTTATAATAGTTTAAATAAATCGCTATCTAAAAATTATCTGAAAAAAATTATTCACTGAATTAGCGTTAAACAAGCATAATATGGCTATAAAAAAGTTCAGAAAGCACGTAAACCGGAAATTGATTGATATTATACTGATACTAAAAGAAAAACAAAGCCGTGCCAATAATTTTGAACAAGGGTTTTTTGCAATTATGTTTGTTGTTCCTTTGTTATTTATTTTTTCTACAATCCGATTGCTGCATCGGAAAGGCCAGTTAAAAATACATAATATACTTTGTTATTTTCTTTAATTTAATCCCTTTTTTTAGAATTTATTAGACAAAATTTAACTTTTATTTTACCGTGCCAATAAATGTGATCATCACTGTATATATATATGCATGTTTTGGTTAGTCAGTTAATAGAAACCAGAAACCTCTTCAGACGATGTTGCTAATACAATCTTACGGGTTAAGCTTTTGTATAAGTAACATCACCTGGGGAAGTTTCTAATTACTACTAACTAACTACTGCTTGACTGAAACATGCTAATGAATATGAAGCAGCAAAGTAATGCTTATGTAAAAGAAATTAAACGTATATCGAACACTACTTCGGTATAGAGCACTCTTGTATTATCCTCCTTAAAACTTCATTGGTTATTTTACCTCTGGAAAATAATAAATTGGAATTATCTATGCATACATATATTCATTGAAACGCGTAGTATTCTGTGTGGCTTAATTGCCATATATATTTTTATAACTTACTATATATATATATATATATTATTTTATGTAATAGTACGCTCCGTCTCTCTCTCTTTCTCTCTCTCTCATATATATATATATATATATAAATATATATATATATATATATATATATATATATATATTAGACTACCTGTGACCCGTTCGGTCCGTATGCTATATTAACTATGGAATTCATGTATTAGCTTGACACTTGTGACGTAAAGAAAATAGTTTGTTTTTTTGACATAACAGAAACGTGTAGACATTTAGACGTGCAGACATTTAGACGACCCATCTAAATTATGCCTCCATGTAAAATTTGCTATCCTGTACTTTAAAGAACCCCCAAATCTATTAAACTGTAGACGAGAAATAGCAAACAACTGTGTTAACAAAATAAAACTTACTCTAAGATAGCGATACAAAATAGCTTTAAAACTAACAATAACAATAGAAACAAACAAATAAATAAATTTAATAAACATGAATATACATAAACGATTACACATATATGTATATATATGTATATATGTGCATGTATGTGTGTACACATAGGTATATTTATATATATATATATATATATATATATATATATAAAGGAAAACGTCTACCTTAAACCACTAACCTAGTTCTAAAACATATCCTTTGTTCGATAAAATGCATGCCCATTGGCTGATAGGAAGGGGCGCGGTGGATACTAGACAGCTGATTGGCTAACTACAAATCCTCAACATATATAAAAACAAGAAGCAACCACAGAATTCGCGCATAAGCCTGACGAATCCTATAATGGATGAAACGCAGAATATTCAGTGTAGCTTAATCGCCATATATATTTTATAAATTACTATATATATGTATATATATATATATATATATATATATATATATATATATATATATATATATATATATATTAGCAGGCAGCCCGGCTGCGTTATCCGGCCATAAAATACGTTTAAGTATAAGTATGATATTTTGATTAACGCAGTTTCCGTATTTTTTTTTATTATACTAGCCTGGATGCCTGGCGTTGCCCGGTTATTTGGAAGTGAGTGTTGAGCAAAAAAAAGTAGTGGTATGCAGTCAGGCAGGCCTGAACCCGTGATACAAAGGCGAAAAAAAAACTGTAAGAAATCTGGCTTCTTACAACGACCATGACGCGGTCGGCATTTTAAAGCGTTCAAATTAAACGTAGTCAATCAAAAAGAAAAGATGAATTGATGGAATGGCGTTGCTTGTAAACGGCCCTCACAAGCAAATTAGATGCAATGTCGTTTTTAATGTGGGGGGAAGCCAGCTCCCCCTCCTCAAGGGACTTTCTGGCAGTGACCAAATAACTAGTAATTGTCTCAGTATGAAGCGTGCCCTCTACATTTTTTTACACAGTGATCACCAATTATCAAGGCCCGGAAGCCACTCAGGGATAAGGGTTATTGCAAGTACATTACGTTAGTGTAGAGATTTGATTAAGTGTTTACTTAAGGGGGCGGTTCATTAGGAATTTGTTAACATTGGACTTGAAGACATCCAAGTTGTAGTCCGGTGGGAAGCAGGCAGACGGAACCACAGGCGAGCAGTTCTAAGAAAGAAGCTTTGTTCATGAAATCCGCGTTTTGATTTAGGCACAGATATAGAGTGGGGGAAAGTACAGAACAGATACTACCCGTCCCGAAGGTCAGGCGGATGGTATATATTTGCTTCCCTACAGAAGCAAAATAGACAAGTGATCGTTTTTTTAATGTGGACGAAAACCAGCTCTCCCAAAAAGGGGGCACTTTGACAGTGTTCAAATGAATAAACATTGTCTCATTATGAAAGGTTTCCTTCACATTGGCCAAGGTCTAAGTAACTTAAAAATTAATTGTCTCCGTATAAAGGGTCTTCCCCACATTCATCAAAACCTAATTACTTAAAGGAATCATCAAAGCAGAGACTACACTGTGATCTTGGTCCAAAAGCCAGTGCGTTCCAATAAATTTCAATTTATTTATACAAAAAGGACAAAAAAACACTGGAGACAACGGCACGGTAGGAATTTTGTTTAACTCGATCAAAAAAAAAAAGGTAGAGACGATATCCGTTTGCGAATGCAAGATATTAGCATTTGGAAAGTATGCGAAAACTTCTCGCAGAATCTAACCGACGCAAAAAGCCTTTCGTGGACATACACAAACACTCGCACCTATTTTGTCCTTTATATCTTTATGTAATAGATTATTTTGGATCCAATATATAGTAATGATTTAAAAGATAAAAAAAAATAAAAAAAATGAATCATGCGCCACTACCGAGAATCAAAACCAAAGCGCTGGGCTTATTGTTAAATTTTTCACTTGACGCTTATGCCTAAACTATGAAGACATGTTTGCTGCAAAGCTAAAACATTAACAAATAGCTATTACGTAAGGCATGCATAGTCGTAATGCCGTCGCTTAACCTTCAACTGGAAAATTCGATTTAAAAAAAAAGTTTTCACACTTTTGCATTGATATTCCCCGGCTAAAATCCAAATATTACGTTTTGCATTGGTTCGAATACCCTATATATGAAGTTTCCTTTCTGTAGACAAAAACTGGCCGAAGAGTTTGGTAAGCAACGTTTTTTAAATATTATATATATATATATATATATATATATATATATATATATATATATATATATATATATATAATGTTTAAAAAACGTTGACTACAAAACTCTACGGTCAGTTATATATATATATATATATGTATATATATATATACACGCATAGAAGAATATATATATAGAAAGAGGCTTGCGTTTACTATAACATTTTTACGCAAATATTACACAAGTATAAACTATGTAGAATATCTGCATAGAAAAGAATTACACGTAATAGTTAACTAAAGACGATCATCAAATAAGAAAACCGAAAAAACTAATAAAAAATTAATTAAAACGAATATTTAAAAAAAATATGACAATTAGCTAAATCTTTTGAAGAATAATGCAATTCCATGACTCGTCTATAACAAAGATGTGTTTTTTATAAGTAAATAGAAAAAAAGTATATATATATATATATATATATATATATATATGTGTGTGTATATATATATATGTGTGTGTGTGTGTTGTGTCCACACAAATAATTAACAAGAACACGAAAGTAAGGGTATACAATAATATATTAGGTAGAAAAGTTATATACATATTTACATGTCTTCAGATATACTTCACTTGGAGATATTCCGGCAGGTGGCGTGTTGCATGAATTACTGGAGGCAACATAGCCGTCTTGCCTATTTGGCAGTCGTTGCAGAACTCTCCCGGTATTGGTGATTGATACCTTTATATATCTCACTCACCCGCCTATGTTAATTAGTGGGCGTCTCCACAACAATATATATATACGAGGTGAGTTAAATAAGTTTCCTGACTTTTTCATATGGACACTTTTATTAATGGTATATGCATGCAACTCTAGTAACCTTGGATGAAAGTTCCCCGGCTGCAACGTACTTGTACCGTTTCAACATCTGGAAGGTCCCATAGAAGACTTCTTGTGTGAGATTGTCAATGAACTTCCTCACAACCTCTTTCATCATCCTAATTGTCTGATAACGACAGCCTCTGAGGTTTTCTTAGAGCTTAAAACATACCCACAAGGAGCAAAGTCTGAACTATAGGTTGCGTGGAAAACGGTATTGACGCCCCTCTTGGTCAAATAGTCTGATCTTTTCTGAACACAATTGAGACAAACTTCGTGCAAATCTTCCGCATCTTCAGTGCCTCGTGAATAATTGTGTATACAGTTTACATACTGATATACAGCTGGACACTTATTATCCCTATAGACAGAGGACAGTCATTATTCATGAAATTCTTTATTGGGCCAATCAACTGTTCTGACTTCTTTACTCCTCGTACAAATCTCACCGTCCATCACAGACACACTGGATTCGTTGAATCTCATATACTACTAATAAAATGTTGTCCAATTCATGGAAAATGATCCGAAAGCAGTTTGAAGCATTGCATACGTTTCTGGAGCATTTCTATAAGTTTAAAACAGAATTTTATTTACTATCGTTCTAAAATACCGCCCATCCAGATTGCATATTGAACTTTGACAATCAAGCTTCAGTAGGCTGTATTCACATTTCCTGCTGTAGCTGTTCATTTGAACCTAAAATAAAAATATATGATTCAGTCATCTCATAAGATATATAGACATAACTAGGGATATGACAACAGCATATTCTATTCATTATTTTGACTCTCAAGTATATATCCGGCACAGTTGGACAAACTTAATCATCTGAGAACCACATCATTCTATATAAAAGCATATAAGATATCAACAGATACACACTCGAGAGTCAAAACAATGAAAGGAATATGCTGTTGTCCTAGCGCTAGTAATAACATACTGAATTTTCAAGAGTCTACCACAATTTAAAATGACTGTACCAAACTTCTGGAAACTTATTGAAGACGTCTCGTATTTAAATGATTTATTACTTAGGTCTACTCATGCATTGTGTGTGTGTGTGTGTGTGTGTGTGTGTGTGTGTGTGTGTGTGTGTGTTTGTAGAGCAGATTTCAAAAGGAAAGTAAAACGTTTACTATTAGATATTTACATCTTAGCTGCAAAGGTAATACGCATTTCTCGTTTATTATGGCGTTGATTATTCGACTTCGCTAAATGATTCGTTGTAAGTTTCACATTTTTTTTTTTTTTTTTGCTTTCAGATTGAAGCTAACGTCGGCAGGTGGGAATACTTTGCTGGAATGACATTAATTCGCCGGGCAGGTGTTTAGTCGAAAGCAGACACGACTGTCAAGTGTCATTTCCAGTCGATACGCTGCCGATACAAATTCATGTTGAGCGAGAAAACGACAAAAACGCAGCTGAACGCCTCCTTGAGAAAGGAAACAAATTTCTTCTATCTTGCGATCAAAACACATTAAACACAACACAATTTTCGGTTTCCACTGTAGTAACCTTTTCAACTTTTTGTGCATAGTTTTATTTGAGTCAACTCTCCTGACATTGCCTTTATTTGATTTAAACTATCTATATATCTATAAAAGTGAACGTATCTGTGTGTGTGTCTGTCTGCCTGTTTATATACATTTCCCTACACAATATCTCGGTCAATTTTCAGTCTACAGATTCGAAATTTGATATACAGGGTACTGAGATTTGGGAAAATCTTTGTAATCCGTTTCCGGTAAGAAATTCGGCTGGTAAGGGGTCAAAGTTCAACGATTTGACCTTTGAGAACTCTATCAATCTCCTCCAACAATTATGGGTCTAAACACTTGAAAGTTAGATATAGGTTCATTGGACATGGATCTAACTTAATAACTTGATTTGAACCCAAAACAATAAATGTTAAGCTGTCATAAATGGCGTCAAATTTTAAAAAAATTGACCGCTTTTTTTTCTTTTATTTCTTTTGCTCAACATAAACCTCCACACATCTGGCCAACGCCGGGCTGAAATTCTAGTACACACACACACACACACACACACACACACACACACACACACATATATATATATATATATATATATGCATTTAAACACTACCTTGTTTGAATATATGGTTAAGTATTAGTTTTACTGCTTACTCATTTTGCTACCAAATTCCAAACAATTACAGTTCATAGGTGACATGCTAAGCTATTTTTTGAATACAGAATAAAATGTTCGTTCCGTAAAACAATACTTATGATGGTGTTATAAAGTTCTCAGAATCTGTGAGGAACGGAGAGACGTTTTATTCTGATTGGCTGCTCGTTATCATATCAAGCAAATGTGTTACGCTACCTCAAATCAGTGGAGATGATACTATAACAAGGTATAAAAAAAATGTTCCTCCGGATCGCCGTAATGCTAACCTTGTTGATACAGAATACTAATCTAATCAAGCGTGGCCTACATAAGTAGAAAGCCGTTCCTATAATGTAACTTTTTAATATCAACGTTGTTGATCAAGCACAATAACTTTATCGAGCGTGGCCTACATAATATGAAGCCCCTTCCATTATTGTAATGTTGTAATTTTAACGTTTATATAAAGCATAATAACTTAGTAAAGCTTTGCCTACATATCTAGAAGACCGTTCCACTATTGTAATGTTGTAATGTTTACCTTGTTGATCACGCATAATAACCTAGTTGAGCGTAGCCTACAAAAGTTGAAGGCCGTTTCCCTATTATCATATTGTAATGTTAACATTGTTGAGCAAGCATAATAACCTACTAAAACGTGGCCTACATACAAAGCAGGCCATTCCAGGAATGCCACGTTTTAATGTTAACGTTGTTGATCAAGCATACTAAATTAGTCGTGCGTGGCCTACATTAGTAAAAGCTCGTTCGAATGTTAACATCATTGATAAAGCATAATAATTTAGTCAAGCGTGGTCTACATAAGTAGATTTGGTTGGTTTGTTGGTTGGTTGTTTTTTTTTTACGACGTATCAACCCTTTTCAGGTTATTTAATGCCGAATCCGGTGATTTTGAAGAAATTTTTTTTAATAGAATATATTTGTTTTTTGCAAGTCAGTTTCTATTTCACCCATAGTTGGGACCCTAACAGTGTGGACCTGGGAGCAATGCCAATTAAAGGGTAGCTCCACACTTCCCAGAGCCCGCAAGCTGGGGCCTCACCATTGGAATAGTTTAAGATCATATCCAGGACCCCATTGAGGGACTTTTACCCTCTTTAGGGGGGCAGTCGGCGTATTCTAATGCCTCACCGACAAGGCCGCTACATAAGTAGAAGCTCGTTCCACTGATGTAACCTTTTAATATTAACGTTGTTGATCAAGCTTAATAAGCTAGTCGAGCATGGCCTACATAAGTAGAACGCCGTTCCACTTATGTCAAGTGTCTGTCTGTGGATCAAGTATATACCTAGTCATCAATTAGAAGGTCGTTTTTACTAATATCACGTTGTAGTGTTAACGTTGTTGATCAAGCGTTTTTATCTAATCGAGCGTGGTTTACATAAGAAGTAAGCGGTTACACTCATATCACGTTTCAATGTTAAAGTTGTTGATCAAACAAAGTGCTCTATTTGAGCTTGGCTTGCATAAGTAGAAAGACATTCAACTAAATTAAAGCCCAATTAATATATTTAATTTGTAACTTTTTCAGATGTAATTAACTTTCTGCTATCTTTTTATTTCGGAATTCACTATTTAAAATTAAAACTGATGAAAATTGTATTCATATTTTTATTTATATCATAATTATTTATTTTTTGAAAATTGTATTTATATTTATATCATAATTATTTATATGAACATAAACACCGTTATGTTTCATGCTTGGAAAATCGTCAGTTTAGTGTAACAATTGCTGCCAATAATATATATATATATATATATATATATATATATATATTTATATATATATATATATATATATATATATATATAATTTAATTTTGTTCGATTTGTCAACATTGTAAACCTTACGGGTACATTGGCTCTTGTGATCATTTCGCCTTTCGAAATACCTTACCATTTTATCTGGATATTTAATATTTAATTTACGTTTTATATTTTTTTATTTCTTATAATTAAGTGTTTTAAATTGTGTTCTTATATATATATATATATATATATATATATATATATATATATATATGTATATATATATGTATACATATATGTATATATACATATATATACATGCATACATACATTCATATATATACACATATATATACATATATATACATACAAACATATATATGCATACATTTATATGTGCATATATTTATACCTACATTTATATATATATATATATATATATATGTGTATATATATATATGTATGAAAGTAGCTCTGTGTCTGTCTGTGTACACTTTCCGATCAAATAATGCAATTTTCGGTCTACAGACTCGAGATTTGACTTAAGGGGTATTGAGATTTAGGAAGATGTTTATAATCGATTTTCTGCTAGTAATTTGGCTGTTAAGGGGTCAAAGTTAAACGATTTGACATTTGAGAACTCTACCAAACTCCTTCGTCAATTTTGGATATAAGCACTTTAACTATTATATAAAGGTTACTTGGACATGGATCTTTTATAAATTGGTTTTAGCCCCCCCCCAATAAATATTAAGGGGTCATAATTGGGGTCAAAGTTTAAAAAAAGATAATCTCTACAATCTCTACCAAATTACTCAGCCAATTTTTGATCTAAACACTTGAAATTTTACATAAAGTGTATTAAGACATAGGGCACCCTTTTAATGTTTTTTTTTCTGAAAATTTGGCTTCCAAGGGGATAAAAGTCAAAAGATTTTACCTTTACGGTCTCTAGCAAACTATTCAGCCAATTTTAGGTCTAAATATTTGAAATTTTACGTAAAAGGTATTCCGACATACATCAAGCTTTTTAATCACTTTTTGGGCTAAAATTTTGCTGGCTATGGATCAAAGTTCACAGAGTTGACATTTAAAGACTCTACCAAACACCTCCCCCAACTTTGCGTCTAAACACTTCAAATTTTAGATGTAGGTTACTTGGACATGGGTCAAACATTTTAATCTAATTAGAGTCCCAAAAACTAAATGTTAAGGGATCACCATTGGGGCCAAATTAAAAAAAAAGAATGACTCTATGGTCTCTACCACTTTTTTCTATGGTAGTTAAGGAAAGGCATCACCGTACCTATTCACACTTTTTAAAATATACATATGTTCATAAAGTTAAAACAGTATACAGAGCCCGTGCAACACCGAGCGGAACTGCTAGTATATATATATATATAAATATATATATATATATATATATATAAATATATATATATATAACTACTTCATTTACTCACATAAAATTAATATACGAAAGTATAGATTTATGCGTAAACATTAAGTATTTACTTCAAAAGTGCTCAAAAACGTTCTTTTTTTAATTTTTACATTTTTTTCCCATAGTTTGTGGACCAGGCGCGAACGCAGACTCCACAGTTTTTATGAACCACCGTTTTGCCAGATAAAACATACCCATTCCTGTGTCTCGATTCATATTCTATAATTATATGTAATCAGTTCTTTTTAAAATAGTCACCCATATAGAAGCCTACACACACACCGACACACACACACACACACACACACACACATTCAGCTTTATATTATATATACATATATATATATATATATATATATATATATATATATATATATATATATATATATATATATATATATAAATGAGACTAGCGAGAAATACAAGGAGATATGTTAATGAATATAATCTGTGTTGTGAACGGGTTAAAGGAAAGAGAGCAAAAAGAACCGGCGAATAAAAGAAAGATATCAATGAATAATACAAATACACAAAGTTGTGAAAATACCATTAAAAAGGAATCATGAAATATATATGAAAATTTAAATAAAAAAAAAAACTAATGAAACTTTTAAACCATCTTATCGTACAAAACATCACATGGTATTATAAAATGAGTTCGATTAACGCATATATACATACTAAGCGAATGTGAGAGAAATATCTTGTTCAGGTAATGTATAAGGTATTAAAGTGATAAATGTCTATAGTTGTGTTTCGTTGTACGTTGGTAAATGCGTTAAAAAGAACAGTTTACATAAGACTAGCGGGAGGGGGGTCTAACTTTTCCCAGGCGTACGCATAAATATGATATTCTAATTTGTCCAGATTTCGTATATATTATTATAGAGTCATGGTTTTAAAAGTAAAAAAAAGAAAATGGGGGGGGGCGTCCATCAGCTAGAATCAAAACGGTGGCATTAAAAGCTGGTGGCATTACAACTGTACCAACGTTACACGCATTTTAACTGATTAAAAATTAAAAATAAACTATAATGAATGTACAAAATGTATAACAATTTTTCAATGTTGACCCCACAATTTTATTATACCATCCCTATTTAAGTTGACCCAGTTTTTACTTCTTAAAAACTATTTAAATCGACTAAAGAATCTTATCATATGAGTCCTCCTCTGTAACTTCTAGTTTATGAGGAGATAGAGCTTTTTTTTTACACAGTGATCACCACTTATCAAGGCCCGGAAGCCACTCAGGGATAAGGGTTATTGCAAGTACATTACGTTAGTGTGGAGATATGATGAAGTGTTTACTTAAGGGGGTGGTTCATTAGGAATTTGTTAACGTTGGATTTGAAGACATCCAAGTTGTAGTCAGGTGGGAAGCAGGCAGACGGAACAGAGTTCTACAGGCGTGCAGTTCTAAGAAAGAAGCTTTGTTCATGGAATCAACGTTTTGATTTAGGCACAGATGGAAGTGGGGGAAATTGTTCACAGTGGATTCAGCTAGACGGGTATTTTTCGTGAAAGATTGGCGAGGGGGGATCAGAGATTGGAGTTCAGACGCGTACCTGCCATGGAAATAACGATAAAACAAGGATAGGCTCGCAACGTCTCTTCTGTGGGAGAGAGGTTGCAGGGTAGAGAAAAGGGCATCCCCCACTAAGCCACGGAGTTTATTTTGTACTCTGTCAAGGCAGGATAGGCTGTTTTTAGCAGCTCCTGCCCAGATATGGCAACAGTATTCCATCCTTGGACGTACTTGGCTTTTATATAGATAGAGAATTGCATCAGTAGTGAGATATCTTCTGGAGCGGTAGAAGGATCCCACCATCTTTCCAGCGACCTTGGCAACAGACTTGATGTACATGTTCCATTTCAGATCAGGAGTAAAGGTCAAACCCAGAAACTTGTCAAAACACGGGGTCTCACCCAGACGAGAGCCATCCATCTCAATTGATGCCAGAGTGGGATCAGAGCGTTGATGATGTAAGGATAGGAGTTTGGTTTTGGATGCATTAAAGGTAACCAGCCACGTCTTCCCTCACTGAACCACGCGCTCGAGATCAGAGGAGAGAGAATCAATGCGAACTTTGTCATTTACAGCCTTTGATGTGTTGCCGTAGATTGTCGAGTCATCAGCATAGATGTCAACGAATGATTTAAGTATGTGTTTAGGGAGGTCATTGAGTTTGAAAATGTGGAGACAGAGAGCTCGACAAATAACCTTTTTTTAATTATAAAAAGTAGCAGGACCTGTGGAAATTCCACAACGGACCCTCTCACATGTAATACAGGGTGACCCCCCCCAAAAAAAAACATAGCAAGTATATCTAGAACATATGCTGTAGAACGGAGAAAAAAAGCCAAATACCCTAATGTTTTGATATGATGTTTTGAATATAATAAACTAGTCATGACCAAAGTTTCATTTCATTCGGACAAAACACTAAGAAACGGGGCCTAATTAGAGTTGGGGTCCCTTTTGGGTGGGGGTCACCTTGTATACTAATGTTGGAATTCTGTGGATGTTCAGCATAAATGGAGACGCCCTGATATTATTGTAGTTCTTTTCTTAAAACTACACAAGTATTTATCCAAGCTAACAGAGCCGCCCGGCGTAGCCCCGTCCTAAAGTACGCTTAAATATGATATTTTAATGTATGCAGATTTAGCATATATACTTTATATATATATATCGAGTCAATTTTTTATCGATTCTTATATTTTATAAAGTTGTGATTTAAAAAATGCCAAAAAAAACATGATTTGGGTGCATCAGCTTCAATCGAAATCAAAACTTCTGAAGAATATATATATATATATATATATATATATATATATATATATATATTTTACAAAGGCATCACCACATTATCAAGGCCCAGAGACCACTCAAGGATAAGGGTTAAAGATTGTACAGTAGAAATTGGTCAATATAGTAATCATTAGTAATGAAAATTTGGTAAATTTGATAACTTATATGGAACGGTTCATCAAGAACTTATTTACTTTAGACTTGAACACAACCATATTGTAGTCAGCCGGAAAGCAGGAAAACGGAAGACAATTCCACAGGCGTGCAGTTCTAAGAAAGAAGCTTTGTTCATGGAATCTACGTTTAGGTTTAGGCACAGATAAAGAGTGGGGGGAATTATTGATAGTGTTTACAGCTAGACGAGTGTTTCTTGTGAAAGTTTGGCGAGGGGGGACCATAGATTGAAGCTCAGATGAACACTTTCCATGAAAATAACGATACATCAGAGACAAACTCGCAACATCTCTTCTGTGAGATAGAGGTTGCAAGGAGGAGAAAAGGACATCTCCTACGAGGCTACGAAGTCTATTTTGAACTCTATCAAGGCAGGACAAGTCCTTTCTAGCAGCTCCTGCCCAGATGTGGCAACAGTATTCCATCCTTGGACGTACCTGGCTCTTATATAGGTAGAGAATAGCATCAGCAGTGAGATATCTACTGGATCGATAGAAAGATCCCACCATTTTTCCAGCGGCCTTGGCAACAGATTTGATATACGTGTTCCATTTAAGATCAGGAGTAATGGTCAAGCCCAGAAGCTTGTCAAAACTTGAGGCCTCCTGAAGACGAGAGCCATTCATTTCAATTGATGACAAATGTGGATTAGAATGTTGATGATATAAAGAGAGAAGCTTGGTTTTAGATGCATTAAAAGTAACCAGCCACTCCTTTCCCCATTGTACTACGTGCTCAAGATCAGAGGAGAGAGAATTGGAGAGAACTTGGTCGTTTACTGTCTTAGATGTGGTACCATAAATGGTAGTGTCGTCAGCATAAATGTCTACAAATGATGTAAGGATATGATTTGGACGATCATTAATGTAGATCAGGAAAAGAGTTGGGCCCAGGATGGATCCCTGAGGGACACCGGCATTAATACTGTGAACTTCTGATTTTTGCCCCTCAACTACTACTCTTATGAACCTATCAGAAAGAAATGATTTAATAATTGAGAAGACTTTTCCAGCTATACCATAGCTAGCGATCTTATGAAGTAAACCTTTATGCCATACCCTATCAAAGGCTTTAGATATGTCAAGAGCAATTTCCCTAGAAAGATTGCCACCGTCGAGAGATTTGCTAATCCTATGCGATATAACTGTAAGGACATCTGCTGTAGATCTAGCAGAACGGAAACCATATTGAGTGTCACTAAGAAGGTTATTTTTGTTGAGATGTTTGATTACTTCTGTATTTAACACAGATTCTAGCAACTTACTCATGACGCACAGGAGACTTATTGGCCTGTACTGAGAGGGTGATGATCGATCACCTGAATTCTTAAATACAGGGCATACTGATGAGATTTTCCAGGGAGATAGGAAACTATTCTTCTTAAGACAACGTTTAAACAGTTTTGTAAGTATGGGCGCTTATTCAGGTTGAAGTTTTTTGAGTACTATAATTGGAATACCATCAGGGCCAGTTGCTTTACTCGAATCAAGGTTTTTGATTAGCTTCGCAACATCACGTACAGATATACGTATATCACATAGCGTGTTTTCTGATACAGGAGGAAATATTGGGGGTTGGCGGTCTTGGTCGAAAGGGTAGAATTAGCTGCAAAGTTCTTGACAAAGAGTTTGGCTTTGTCTGATGCTGACGAGATTACCTCAGGTCCATTGATAATAGTTGGGATGGAGCACACGCTTCTGTTCAGGATTCTGTTTGCTATTTGCCAAAACTGGTGGGAACCAAGCCGCTGCTCAGCTACTTTGGACTTAACAGATTGAGCATACAACACTCTTGCGTTCCTTATTACTTTCTTACAATGGTTGCTGGCAGTCCTGAAAACGGCTTTAGTTTCCATACATCTATTACCTTTGAAGCAGTGGAAAAAGTGATTTCTGTGCGCAATGGCAGCAGCACATTCTGGAGAGAACCATGGCTGGCTGTTAGGTTTTTGCTGAAACTTTTAGAGGGTATGAAATGGTCAATACCTACAATTAACCATTCAGTTAGGTCTAATACTATAGAAGACACATCCTTTTTAAACATGGAATGCAGAGGTAGATCAGATATAAATGTACGGAAGTTATCCCAGTCAGCTTTAGTGTATCGATATACTGTACGATGAAGAGGTACGTCTGGGGACTTATTGCATTTCATTTTTATCTTAATTGATACAACAGAGTGGTCGGAAGATCCAAGAGGCGACAGAACAGAAACTGAACATAGTTCAGGGCAAGTTGTGAGAAAAAGGTCTAGTAGGCTCGCATACTGGCCGTCATTATCGGGCACACGGGTAGGTTCCTGAACAATCTGAGTGAGGTCATAGGCAATGGAGAAATCATGACAGAACCTCCCCTCATCATCGGTCTTGTTTTAGTGGGTCAACCATTCGACGTTGTGAACATTGAAGTCTCCACATACGTGAATGTTAGCTGAAGGATAAGTAGAAAGGACTTGGTCAATTTTCTCAGATATGCTTTGAAAGATAGTAACTCCGCTGTTGTGGGGGCGATAGAGAGTAAATATAAATGCAGTAGTGTGAGCTAAAGCAACCCGGAAGCACATATAGGGTAAGTTAGGATCTTCCCTGGAGATGTCCCTCCCACATGGAAAGCTATCTTTAATATAGGCACATATTCCATGCCCATGGCGATCTTGGGGGTCAGATTTAGAAGTTAAGTTAGAGTATCCTGAAATTGCAAACTCATCTAGGGAAATAGCCTGTCCAATGCCAGTTTCACTTAAAAAGAAAAGGTCTGGTTTAGTCTCCTGTAATTGGGTTTCAACCTCTGGAAGGTTAGAACGAAGACCCCTGATGTTGGAGAAGGAGACATGGTAGTAGGGGTATACGTTGGAAGTTGGAGAACCGGGTTTAATCGTGTATTTTTTCTTGAAACTTGTCATGATGAAATTTTGGAATTTGTGGACTAGGTCGACAGATTTACTTAGAGCAGGACAGAGAGGGGAAATTAAGAGAGAAAAAGAAACGAATAATTTTTTGTTTTTTTATTTGTAGCTAATGATAAGGTAAAGCCGTAACAATTACCCACTAGTATGGCATCGAGAGGCCCCACCAGAAGCTACTGCATGGTCCAGAATCCATTCACCAAATGGCAATACAGCAGCCCCAGTACTTTGCACCTGCTGATAGGACAGCCTCCTTAGTGGTTAATCCAAGGTTCGGGTCCCTGACTATCAGGCGGATAACATCAGCCCAGACAAAACGTTTACCTCCAGCACACTTACTAGTGACATGGCTACAAGGATAGACATAGAAACAGAAAATTTCCGCCATCTCAGCCAACTGTTCGCAAAAATACTGCCAACCTAGAAAACATATATATATATATAGTAATTCACACACGGTACTGTTTCGCTGTTTCACAGCTAATAAGTGCGGCTAGACAGGTAACTACCTGAAGCCAGGACTGAAACTCGACCGCCCAAATGACAGCGAAGGTTTCTCACCATTACGCTATACAGCTGATGCTGTGTGGGTAATGAATTAACGATGTTTTAACTTTAGCTCCTTCAGCTACAATCGAAACTTAAACTTATAAAACATAGTTGCCGTGAGTGCCATCAGCTATTATCGAAACCGAAACATAAAACTTATGAAGAATTATTTGGTAAAATTATTTATTACAAGAAATGTAAGTACATAATGTAAGCGGATGTAAGCGTGACGCTAAGAATACCATATACGCTATCGCATTAATATATAGATTAGGTATAAATATTGTATTAATATGGATTAGATATAAATTCAGATGTAGAAACTTTCAGGAATAGATAAAAAAAATATTTAAATATTCAATGTAATTCATTCGGAGTCAGAAGAAATCAGAACCCTATGTAAGATATACACTCAGACAGACTTAGTAATTTGGCACACAAATATAGGGTTAGAAGGACAAATCCCATAACGCATAATTTCCCCGGTTCAGAGCAAGTTGAAATCAAGAGAAATAGAGAGAATACTAAAAATACAGGAACTTTCGTAATGTAACGTGCTAGTTAAACTTTAATAGTGTCGCTACATATCAAACCTCTCCGACGGGTAAGGTGCCTAGTACCGTCGCAAAGGAACAAACAAAAAAGGGGGGGGGGAATAATAGTCCGGATCTGCATCTTTTAAAGTGCAAATGAAATGTATTTATTCGTGGTTCTTCTAAAAATAACGCATATCATTATCTTTTAAAATCTTTTCGCACATACATGTGTCTTACAAGCTCTCTCATGTAACATGTGCTTTTTAAAAGTCTTTCTCCCCGCCACCTAATGCCGGTCATAGCCAGCGTCTTCCCGTCTTCGTCTTCATTGGTCACATCTTTCTCGGTACGCAATTTGCCCCATTCTGCTCGACTACGTGCTTTCCTGTTTTCTTTTTCCTTTTCTCTTCTTCTTCTCGTGACGTCATCGCGTGCACAATCTCTTAATTTTCATACGGCTAAAACGACTGCTGCTTTTAATATTTTCACATGTCAGTTTTCCTGCTGCTACTGATTTCGTTCATTGACGTTTTTTTTACAATAAGAGCGCACGGCTTCATTGCATTTTAAGCAAGACGCGAGGGGGGTGGGTAGAAAATGAGCGGAAGAAAAAATTGAAAGGAAAAGTAAGTGAAGATCTTTCATTAATATGGATCGGTAGGTGTTTGTTAATTGCGACTTCTTTACAGGATATAAAAGTAACTCATTTAATATGAAAGGTGTTCATTACGGTTCTCCTCAGTGCGTTTGGCAATTATGTGGCTAGGTGTGGTCATCTGTTTTTATATCTACGATTCCTTTTAAGAAGTTCACAAGATTATTGGGTATATTTATTTATTTATTTTAGGGGGTCGGAGATGGAATTTATGAGTTATGATGGCTAACTTAAGCGTAGTTATTTAGAGTTAAGAAAAACTCTGAAAAGCTGGTTATTCCAGAAAATATATGTGTAGGTGGCCAGTTAAAATTGATAACGAGCTGAAAGAAATCTCGAGATTGTTTGGGTTTCGATAGTTTAAAAGATACACAGAGGGATTTTTTCAGGAGAGTTGCAACATTGTAGTAAAGGTAAGAGCTAAATATTTTTATACTGTGCTTAAAAATAGATCAGACCTTGATTAAGTTTAGTATTGGATATGTAGGTATATTGTTGTGCAGTCGATTTTCCGCCAGGTAGGAAACATCCGTAACACCTATGTTTCGTAGAAAAAATATAGAAAATATGCTTTTCCTTATTTTGTTATTGTCTCGTGTGCGGGCGCCGACCTAGAGACGGGGTTTGTTCAAGAGGATGGGTGGATGGAACCACACGCACGTGTTAATGTTTCTTGCTGGCTGCTCTTTTCTCTTTTTCCTTATTTCTCTGGGCTATATATGTGGCCTTCTCTCGGTAGGTGCACTTACCCCGGCAGCTGCGTGCGTTAAATAAGTAACCTTTCACCACTGACGATGTCAATTCTGATAGCCGACTCAATCGTTGAGTGTGTTTGGCTACCTGCTGCAAGCGGTTGCATGCCATGCCTGCACTTCAAAAGGCGGCATCAAGATAGTGATAAGTAACGTTTATTCGTTAAGTGAGGTTTACTTAAAATATAACAAGTTATGGGGGAATATACTAATGTTAATTTAAAACGCTTAGACAGCATTAGAATATCGTCTTAGAATGTAATATATGTAAAATAATTAAATAGATATGAGATTTGAATCTAGTGGGAGAAATAATACCTTCAACACCTAACTTCTATTTCTCCCACTAGATTCAAATCTCATATCTATTTATTTGACATAAGTTAGGTGTTGAAGGTATTTGGTAAAATATAGGTATACTTTAATAGAGTTACCAGATTTAAAAAGGATAAACTTAAAAAAATCGAAGAGTAAATATTCGTATCGTAGGTATCCACATAGATTTTGTAAGGAGATATAATATATTACAATTCAATTTTCATTATTTACTTTAAAAGTGCAGAATACGTCAGTACAAAAATGTAGTAGGTTATGTTTTCGATATTCTTTTTTAAGATAAATGTGCTGTTAGTGTTGCTTGACCTATTAAGTACCGTTTCTTCGCTAGCATTATTACAAAGTTTACTTTGATACTTTTTTTATCGCATTTTCACGCCAAATTTTGATCTACGGGGCTACTATCTGGGACACAAATTCCATGAGTTATGATGTAGGGAGTTGAGCAGCAAAATGTCTATTTACATTAGATTTGAACTTCTGCATGTCAGTACAGTCAGGAAAGCAAGAAACTGGAAAGAAATTCCAAAGTCTAGTAGTTCTAAGGAAGAAAGCATTAGAATAGAATACTTTATGATAACTGGAGATCTCTTCTGGGTAAGGTGGGATTTTGCTGCTTGTCAGGTTTGTCGGGGATATTTACGACGAGGGAGTGCAAAAGCTTATACTTCGTTGGAGCACCTACCATGAAAATGCTTGGCAGAGAGATGCCACATTTCGTCGATGGGGCGGAGGTTGAAGCCTAGCTGACAGTTCGCGACCTATTAGATTGGCGACTCTCTTTTGAATTCTGTTCATGAGTGAGAGACTAGTAGCTAATGCATCAGCACAAATGTGCCAATAATTCTCCATACATGGGCTAATAATGGTCTTGTAGAGGTACCGGATACTCTCAAGCCTAAGTAGCATTCTAGCATGGTAGAAAGAGCCCAACCTCCTCACAGCAGCCCCGACAATGGCCTCGGTGTACCTATTCCAACTCATGTTCCCCGTGAACGTTAAGCCGAGTAGTTAGAACAAGGCACGTTCAGGATATGTATCTACTCATTGATATTGGTTGTTGAGAAGGTTTCTTGTAATTATTAAACGACACAAGCTTCGTCTTGGAACATTGAATGTTATCCATTTTTTTTCTACTAGGAAAAGAAAGTGAGTGAGGAAAACTTCCAAAAGTATATATTTTTCCTATATTCAGCATATTTTAATACTTAGCAAATGGTTTGATCGATGTACATTCACCGCAATAAGGTGAGAGAAAGCCAATATTTAATTGTATTTACCTAATTTCCTTATCCTCTCTCTATCCTTTCAAAGAAATATTGTTACTGTTACCTATTTTACTTGTGCTTAATTGCGCGCGACTTTCTATCAAATTATTATTAATGACGTCAAATGTGATTTCCATCGTTCAAACTATGGCTCATGCGGGAAACATAGCTGAGATTAATTCGAACAAGGTTTTAATCTGTGCTAATTTAACGAGACGATTGGTGCCGCATTGCAGAGTGACGAATGTTCTCAAATCCATATCAGTTCCAAATAATTTGGCGACACGGAATCAAGTTTCAAAATAGATCCTGGGAATTCACAGGCAAGGGATTAATTACTTCTTTTTTTCTGGAATGTAAATGGGTTTTCCTTCGATTACATGGCGTTGAAATACTCGACTATGCTGGGAAAAAGGTCATAATAATAACATTTGAAACAAAACTGTTCATATATTTAGTCACATGATACGTAATTATTGATGAAAATTATACTCTTAATGTTACAAATGTCTAAAATGCTATAATTTTCTCACACTTTCGCTATATAATATTTCTTAATAATTCCACTAAGTATTTAATGTTTAAAAAAAACAGCTGTTCTCATTGAAATGGCTTACATAGATTTTTATCATTTCCCTGAAATAAAGCCCAGTCTTATTCTAGTTAGTTTCAAGAACTGGTAAATTTTCAGATTAGGTCCACCTCAACATTCTGAATACGAAAATAATCGCATTGAAATTTTGCAGAAATAATTAGTTATCGAGATATAAAAAGTTGTATTATACATTGTATTCTTCGGCGGTCATTTTTACGCGCGTGCGCGTCATAAACAAATCTATTCATCTATGACTGACATTGCACGCGCATAAAAAAAGATGGCTGCCAAAAAATACAATGTATAATACAACTTTTTATATCTCAATAACTAATTATTTCTGCAAAATTTAAATGCAATTTTCCTAGTCAGCATAGTCGAAAACCATTAAAAGTTGTCATTTAAAAAAAAATTGTGGAGGTGGGCCTAATCTAAAAAAATACCCAAGAACTTTATGTCAGCTGATGCGTGTATGGGACGAGTAATCGGAATCGGGAATCAGAAAAATCGGAACTTCTGGGGATATTGGAATCGGTATCGAAATCGGAGAAACGTGACTTTTTACCGATGCCAAAATATGTTTCTCTTTTATTTTTTATTTTTTTTTATTTATTTTTCTTCCTTATTTTTTTTTTTTGCTTTTTAGAGAATTTTCGTAGTGCTAATGAAAACTGGTGGGTATTTATTGATTTTAAATTACCAGTAAAACTAAAATCTATAGACCACACCAGACCAGTGGATTTTTTTCATATGTGTATGTGTGTTTTATTTTCGGGAGGGCGGGTAAGATGAGTTAAATAATTTAATACCACATACATACGCTTTATGGAAACTTATGTTTGAAATATCTATTCCATGAATACAGTGTATTCCATTTTCCGTTGGAATTCTCTCCCTCTGCCTTCTTATTACGTTTTCAGGAACATTTTTATTGTTAAGAGATACACACCACCACGTAGATATGGGTGGCCATTTTAAATTTGAACTCTACTGTAACTTATTTACGTCTAGTGGCAATTTGTCTTGTTTAAGCTAATTAGAAGTATTAACAACATTTAAAAGAAGTGATAAACATTATCATACTAACTAATAGTTAATCAACGTTTGATTTCATAAGCTGATTTTACTGATATACTTTTACGTCACACAATTCATATTACGTCTATAGGTAAGAGACAAAATAGTTTATTTGTAAAGTTCATTAAAACATACGATTAATTAAAACTATAAACAAGTTTTGAAGCATAATTCAATCCCAGAACTAATTTAAGTCTGGGATGAAGTTTAGCTGGAGAAAAAGTTTTTGGAAATGTTCTTATAAATTATTAACCGTGATTTATAAATAACGACGCAATTCACTTATTCTTATATTAGCTATGTATATACTTCGGTCGCCCTTCCACTCGCGCCACATTTTGATGATTCAAAGAAATCTATATTATATTTATAGTTTCTGGTTTGCTAATGTTTTGTTTCCATTAATAAAAAAAAATCCTCACCGCAGCTTTTGACGAATGACAGCGAAACATGTTGGCTGACATTTAAAAAAAAATCTTTGTTAATCATCTATATATTAATAAGATAGCGTGTGTGTTATTTATTTATTTATTTTGCCACGTTTCCATCTGAGTGAGTGTCGTTTCATTGTTGTGGGCTTTCCTTTCTTTAATAAATGATTTTACCAAGAACTCTTCATAGGATTTGGTTTCGGTTTCTATTATAGCGGATAGCACTCAAGTCATACATTTTTTTTAATAAATTATTTTACCAACAATTCTTCATAAGTTTTGGCTTCGGTTCCAATTATCACTAGGGCTATGACAACAGTATATTCTTTTCCTTGCTCTTATTCTCAGGTATATATCCATTATATCTTATATTTTTTTATGTGTAGAGTGATGTGATCCTTGGTTGATTAATTGTGTCTATCTGTGTCGGATATATACTCGAGAGTAAAAACAATGAAAAGAATATGCTGTTGTAATAGCCCTAATTATAACTGAAGGAACAAAAGTTATATTTATATCTATATATTTATATCTATATATATATATATATATATATATATATATATTATAGTAAAAAATAATTATGATAGCCCCTTTAAGAAACTCGTTTCTTATCGTTGAGCACTTTCAGTTGAATTAAGTCGGTCAATTTAGCTCTTATGCATAGATCATCGTATAACGATTAGATCACTGTCTGACTCACGTAAAGAACATTTAAAATTAAAATGTTTAAATTCCACGTAATTTCACGCAGTTAATGGTAGCCGAATGGATATGGGCTTTGCTAATCGAGCCAGATATGGCTCGTGTTACCGAGTTCGGATCTGTCGACTGATGTTAATCGTGACACTCTGCACTGAAGATTCCCGAAAGCATGAAACACTAGTGTCTGTAGGTATTTAATGTTTTGTGTTAGAAATAATTATATATATATATACATATATATATATATACACATATATATATATTCATGCGTTTTGGTTTCAGATTGATTCATGCAAGTAATACGGATATATGCTTTTTATTTTATGAGTCGCAACTTTATAATATATTAAAATCAATCGAACATTAACTCTTTAATAATATATTAAAAATCTGCAAGAATCGAAATATATTTAAGCGTACTTATCGACCGGGTTATGCTGGGCGTCCTGCCAGCTTATATGAATGAATACTTTGCCAGTTTTAATAAAAAGAGTTAATTATCAGAGCGTCTTCATTTACACTGTACATCTACAGAATGCTAACATCAATATATTACATATGAAAGAGTCCCCTGGTAAAATTCCACAGGTTCCACTAGTTAAGATAAAAACAATTAAGTTTTGTTTTTATAATTCTACGACTGAAATTTTAGTCCCCACCAATATATATATATATATATATATATATATATATATATATATATATATATATATATATATATATATATAAACGTGATGGTCAAAAAATATAACATTATTTTTTTGCGCTAAATTCTTATTGAGGACGATCTGTTAGATGTAATTGGTGCTAAAATACCCTATCATGCTAAACTAACTGAAATAGTTGTTTTACGGCAGAATTTTTTTTCATATCAATTACAATGTCAGTTTTTGAATATTCGTGTTTCAAAATAATAGAACAATGCAGGTAAGTAAAGAAAATAGTTTTTTTTATTAACATAAGTACAAATACAATTAATCAATATTTAGTAGCAGCACCTTTTGCCTTGATAACAGCATCAATTCGCCGGGGCATGGAATCAACAAGCTTCTCACAATCCTGTGTAGACACTGAATCCCATGTGTTCTGGATTGCAATCTTCATGGCTGCAAGGGTAGTAGGTTTTTCTTTGCGGAACTTCCTCTTTATCTGGTCCCACAAATAATATCGTTCAAATCTGGCGAGTTCGCCGGCCATTCAAGAACAGAGATCAATCGTCCTCGGAGCCAGGAAGACGTGGTTTAGCAGAGTGTGCCGGTGCCAAGTCATGTTGAAAAATGATTCTCTAGCCCCCCTGTCAAACTGGTTATCCAACACTGGCAGTAAATTAGCTTCCAGGATATCTTGGTACACTTTTGCGTTTACAGTTCCTTTGATGAAGCATAAATTACCAACACCTTTAGCATTCATACAGCCCCAAACCATGCAACACTGTGGGAACTTAACAGACTTCTTAACACATTCTTAGTTATACCGTTCCGTGGTTCTTCGCCAAACACGTAACCCTTGGTCGCCGAAGGAGATACAAAATCGAGACTCATCTGAAAAGATCACGCGCGACCATTGGTCTGCAATCCAGGTTTGATGACCAGTTGTGGGACCACGTTTATATATACGCTACGTGGACGACATTTTTTAAGCGGATAAATGAACGGATATACCAACTACAGGATCTTAAAAAAAAAAACTTAATCCTTTTGTTCACAGTAGCGTTGAACAATAATAAAATTTCATTTCCTGACGTCTTTATTTATTCATTCAATAATACTTTCGACACATCTGTGTACCAACGAGCATAAATTCCAGCCTCTTGGATTTTAAGAGTGTATGCCTACAAAGGTACAAAATAGCCATAATTATAAAACTATTAACTCGCGCTAAAAGTATATTATCAAAAGGCACTATTCATTGAAATAAAAAAAACATTAAACAAGTACTCATGAACAGTCACGTTCTAAAGTACATTATTGATGAACAAATAAAAAGAAGGCTACACTCCTTTGAAAACCCTAATAATATTAGACAGCACCGTAATGCTAACTCCATTATCAAATGACACCTAACTTCAGAATCGAAGAAAACGCAATTAAAAGTATCGTTTCACGATATTTGACGCCTATTGATGGCAACTTTAAAATTTAATTTAATATTTACAACAAGAAGTTTAAAATAGAAAGCCCCGTGGTTTTAAACAGCTCATCATGGGCTCTAAAAACGTTAGTACAAACCAATGTGCTGTATGAATTCAAATGTTCTCTAGGAGAATCTAACTCCGAAAATAAATATAAGAATAATAGATATATTGGGCATACAACGACTACGTTGTCCCGGCGAATCACCATGCATTTAAACAATCCTCGCGCTATGTATCAACATTTAATGAAAGAACACAACTGTCTTCCCCCCAATCTTAGAAAAATCCTCGTTGACAACACAAAAATAATAAAACGTAGAAAATAATCTTAAAACATAAAGAATTCGTCCTACATTAGAACGCAGCACCCTACTATAAATAATATTGCATTTGAGAAAAGTAGCAATGTGTTATAATGTCTTGCGTAGCGCGTAATGGACCACTTTGCCAATAATGCCCACACACTTACTGCTTTTAATACTCGAATTTTTTATCGACGTATATTTTAATCGACTTCTTATCGACTTTATATATTTTAACTTACCATCACCTAATGCGGTTTAACGTATATTTTACTTTTCACTTTTTCATTTCCTTTTTTGCTTCTTCTCACTTTTACTTCCTCGACACCTGAAGATGATTCTTTTACGAATCGAAAGCGCTCGTAAGAGTGACAATTATGGACTCTTCATTAATATTTTCAGTTTTGATATAAAAAGGATTATACGGAAAATCGAAAAAATAATAAGAATTATAGTGCAAACTATCCCCGTTGCATTTAATATGTTCGCTTGAATATACATATATAAAATGGGGGTTTCAACTATATATCATACATGTTTTATTTTAAAATTCAATCAACGCTTATATCACGATATATATATATATATATATATATATATATATATATATATATATATATATATATATATATATATATATATATATATATATATATATATATATATATATATATATATATATATATATCGTTAATTTATTACCCACACATCATCAACCGTATAGCGTAATGGTGAGAAGCCTAAACTGTCATTTGGCCGGTCGGGTTTCGATCCTGGCTTGAGGCAGTTTCATGTCTAGCCGCACTGATGAGCTGTGGAACAGCGAAACAGTACTGTATGTGGATGACTATATATATATATATATATATATATATATATATATATATATATATATATATATAGTAATTTATAAAATATATATGGCGATTAAGCTACACTGAATATTCGGCGTTTCATCCACTCTAGGATTCCTCAGGCTTATGCGCATAAGCCTGAGGAATCCTAGAGTGGATGAAACGCCGAATATTCAGTGTAGCTTAATCGCCATATATATTTTATAAATTACTAACTAGCTCTACCTACGTATTGAGCACTTTTGAAGTAAATACTTAAAGTTTACGCATAAATCTATACTTTCGTATATTAATTTATGTGAGTAAATGAAGTAGTAATATATATATAGCATATATATATATATATATATATATATATATATATATATATATATATATATATATATGCTAGCTGGCAGTCCGGCATTGCGCGGTCGTACTATTCGTGTAAACATGATATTTTAATTTATGAAGATTGCTTATGTATTATCATGAAATCAATTCTATATTGATTTTTATATATTACGAGGAATAATTTTCCAGGTAAACTAATTTCCAAAGACACTTAAAAAATTAAAAAATAATAAGTTAATCTAATTTTTTTAGTGCTTATGTACAATATCACGCCATTTGAACTCTGGGCTTGACGATGAATGACCTGGAAGTGACTTTTTATTAATGTTTATTTTTAAAATATACAAACGAAAAAATGATTTGCAGCGATTTTAAATGGTACTTTTTTGTCGTAAAGAAACTTGTTAATAAGAAAAAGTTAAAATAAAATAGTTATGTACATTACAGCTTAAACAGAGGATCATTCGATCTTTAGTCGAATGCTCTACCACTAAGCAATATCGTCAGATGATTATATATCTATCTTTTCGATTTGCTGGAATTTCATTATTTCACTTTACTGGTGTAACGTAAAATATTTCTACATATTCCTACTGTGCTGGGTGTTAGCCGCTTCTAACTGGTTCTTTGACTTATGCACATACTATAACCTTTCTAATAATAATTTTCCCTTGCTGAAACTTTCTAATAATAATTTCTCCCTCATTAGAATCCGGCACAACTGATTGGTGCCTAGAAAACATTCTCATATTCTGATATTCGTATCTGCCACCATTAAATGAACGGTTCACCATTTGTTTACATATTGTTTCTTTTTTAACCTTTTGCTTTAGATTTTTTATTAGCTACATTAACTTTGCATTTCTGGACTTCTCCGATATTATATTAAGCCATTGAATATGTTATTATATTTTTTATATTATTTATTTTATCTACTTCGCGACACAAAATGTATACACAGCAACGTGAATCTGCTTATTCTTTCCCTCACTCCTGTCAATATTTACTTCCAATCTCTCTCACCCCGTCTCTTACTTCCTCTTTATTTGATTATCACTTGCTCCCTGCAACGCTGTGTCCGTTAGCTCATTCGACTAGCAGTTTGCTTGCTTCCCGTTTCCCTTTGCAGTTTGTTTGTATCACGTGAAAGTGGAATAATGGACGGGAATGTCGTGAAAAACAATTCTAAATGATGAGGACAACGGTCCGCAATTATATGAATAACTAAACTGTGTTCTTTATTTATTCAATTATACCTTAGAGTTTTTTCTGTTAATGTCCGCTATTTGCATTAAGGAAACACAAAATTAGCCACAATAATTCCTTCTTATGAAAAGCATACAATTTTTCTTCTTGTTTTGTTTTTCAAATTGGTTTTCTGTTTGTTTTCCAGTTAAACATTATAAGCCACAGCAAATCGACATTTTGTTATTGTTTTTTTAAAAATTATTATTTACTTATGCTACTGCGTAATTTTGTAACATAGTTTTCTTAACTTAAATTCTATTTTAAAACATATTGTTATCAAATTAAAGTATACTTACAAAATATCATCCCACAGAAATGCGTATAATGGCTTTCTAAATAATTAGGTTGCTATTTCAGCACGCTTACATAAGTGCATAAGTACAAAAAATTCTTCACCATTTACTGAAAAAAAAAATGCTTATTAAAAAACTGAGTATTTTCTCCGATGGAACCCACCGTACTATAAACACACCCGACATCCACATGTAAAAAAAACATATTTTCGAATAAACATTCTCGCCCTCCCCATGTTTCAGCTTTCGGGGGTGTTTACTCTGAAAGCCCTTCTTAACATGGAGAGGTTGGGGTGTTTATACGACAGAATGGTTACGGCTGCTACCACTGATACACAGCTTAACAATTCAAAACTTTCATAACTCCTCGGGAAACGACGAGGGCCGGATCTTACTCGTTACCTGCAGTAAAATGTGCTGGTAAACAGCAAAACAAAATAAAATAAATACAATAATCAAAAGTTCAGCTAGCATTCGTCACTGCCAACTTTTTCTCTCAACTTCCAGCACGTGTTCTCCCCACCACTTCTGCCAACAGGTACTTTATTAGAAAACTGAACCCATGCCATTTGCATATGTGTGCAGTGAAAGATGAGATCTCGCGAGATTCCACGAGACTACACCTTATAAATCCATGGCTGCCATCTTTAATTTCTCTTTCTCTCAGATCCAATCCGAAGGTAAGTTGTATAACCGCCTAATACCCCCCCACACACGCGCGGGCGCTTTCTTCTTTGATTATTACATTCAACTCTACATTACTAATATACGCGTATCATTATTTCGGATTGTATTTAAATATATAACAATTCTAACATGTGTTATTTATCAACTTTCTAACAGCAAGGACTCTATAAACGCAAAAAATGTGCATAGCATATGAAATCAAGAATCACTTTTTTTTAAATTTTAACTAAAATGATCTCGAATGGCCTACGTGATTATTTTGTCGTTCTACCATTTTGAACTCATCTGACCCATACGTCTGTTTGTTTGTCTGAACTTTTTAAATTTTTTATTTCCATACATTGTGGACCAGGCGCGAACGCTGACCCCACAATTTTAATGAGCCACTGTTCTGCCCGATCAAACATACCCATTCCTGTGTCTCGATACATCTTCTGTCGTTATATGTAATCAGTTTTTTAAAAAATAGTCAACCATATAGGACACACACACACACACATACACACACAGACATTCAGCTTTATATTAGAGATTATGTCTTCTCTTTCTTTTTATACAGTCCGGCAAAAAGAAAGTGCGCACTTGTATATGCTTTATATATTAACATTAAGCCTCCATATTTTCCCTTTTTGTTTTAATGATATTGATTCGTCTGAATCTACAATTAAATGATTTACATATAAAGTTGAATTACTTTTATAACTTTTTAAAGTTGATCATATACAGTGCCGGCAAAAAAAACGGTCCGCACTTGTAATTTTTTCAAAAACTGCAAATTTCAGCGAAATTTTATGTAACGGTTTAAACAACCTATACCTCGTTTGATTCGTCTTTTATCCCTCTATAATTTTACCTGTTCATATTTGACTTTTGATTGAAATACTCTAGAGTTCACTTCAATTAAAAAAAATAACTTCAAATTGAGGCAAAAAGAAAGTCTGCAACAACAAATTCGCTTAAAACGGCTTGAATTATCGCCCCTTAATCAGTTTACAATATCCACCAACAGGAAACAAAGCATATCTATTTGTAATTGTTGTTCCAGGTTATACAACGTAACATTTAGTCCATATGCTACAACCTTCTTTTAGTGATCGTCAGGAGCTCATTAATCTCCAACTTTCTGGGTCATCCAATCGAGCAATCGGCCGCAGACTGAAATGTTATGAGAAAACGGTACAAAAAACTGTGCAACAACACCGGCAGTGTTCGTGATGCTCCTGAATCTCGTCGTACTAGAGTTACTAGAGAAAACGGTACAAAAAACTGTGCAACAACACCGGCAGTGTTCGTGATGCTCCTGAATCTCGTCGTACTAGAGTTACTTCTAACAGGGAACAAAATGCTATCAAGATTCGCAGCCTAAGAAACAGATTTGAAACAGCTACCCGCATCCAACAATAGTGCAATCCTGTAAAAAAGTGCTCTCTTTCTACTGTCAACAACAGATTAAAGGAATTTAATTTGCGAGGATATGTTGCAAGACGCAAGCCAATGATTTCTGTAAATAACAGAAAGCGCCGTCTGGACTTCCTCAGATGCAATGAATATCATGACTCTTCATATTGATCAAAAGTGCTTTTTAGCGTCGAAAGCAAGTTCAATAGGCTAGGCAGTGATGGTAGGCAGTACGTACGTCGGAGGAAAGACGAAGAATGTAATCGGGGGGCTCAGGTTAAATGCTGAAAGGTAGTTAACGTTCAGTTTTGGTGGTGAGCATTATTAGTACCAATGGTCCAGGGCCAATAGTGCGGTTGCAAATTTGAATTAATTCCATCAAGTTCATTTATATGTTGACTGAGCATTTTCTACCTTACTTTGGTCGGAATTTGGACGATAATCCCATCTTCATGCAAAATAATGTTCCCATTCACATAGATAGCAAAGTAAAGAGGTTTCCGGAAGAGTATGATATTCCATGTTTGGATTGGCCTGCACAATTTCCAGACCTCAATCCTATCGAAAACGTATGGCATTACATCAAGCAACAGCTACGCAATGATAGAATTTCAAATTTGGACAAACATTTGGACAAAAATTAAAGAAAAGTCGAATGCCTTTCCGCGGAGTATTGCTGCAGTCTAATTCAAGGAATTCCCAAAGGATTGCAGGCTGTCAACTTGGAGAAGGACTTTCCTATTAAATATTAGCTAGTTCATTGTCTTCTTGTTGTATTTGTGTTGCATTAATGTCTTAAAATTACATTCAAATAACAATTTTCCATTTCTTCTCAATTTAAAGTCATTTTTTAATTGCGCTGAACACTAGAATATTTCAATTAAAAATCAAATATGATACAAACAAAAATTATAGAAGAATAAAAGACCAATCAAATTAGGTATAGTTTGTTTAAACAGTTTCATTAAATTTAGCCTAAATTTGCAATTTTTGAAAAAAATTACAAGTGCATACTTTCTTTTTTGCCGCCTGTGTATACGTTCCTTCCTTTCTTTTGCTTCTTTCACCCTTTTTCGCTTTTTTAAAATGGTGTTTACTAATTTTTCTTTTGAATATTATCTGACTGTTCTCTTGATCAATATCTGCTGTGTTTTTATTGAAATTTTTCATTACGACGTTACATTTGATCATCGTCTGAAGAGGTTTCTAGTTACTTTAAGTAGTTGACCGAAACATACTAGTGAATGTGTAACGACCTATAAAGTCTTATTTAAAACAAATAAGAGTATATTTTCTTCTATTTCGGTATTGAACACTCTTGTGTGAAATCCGATACAATTCATTAGTTGTTCTACCTTTAAATAATATTGGAATAATGATATATATATATATATATATGTGTGTGTGTGTGTGTGTGTGTGTGTGTGTGTGTGTGTGTAAGAGCAAATAGTTAATAAAGCATGTTAAAACACTTTGAAAAAGAGTTAAAAACATATTTAATTTGAAAAGGAAACACTAAATAAGTGGATAGTCCTTAATCCGCGGAGATTCGAAGAAATACTTTCCTTCTCACCAGAGGGCAGGCATTAGCAGAATGCGGGATCTGATTTTGCATGTAAAAGTATTTGATGAAACTGCAAGTAAGTCAAAGATCTTACTTGATAAAAAAAGTGAAGCAGAGGGATGAAAAAGGTGATTTCACGTGAATGAATAATCTGGTGAAAGGTAAAGTATCCAATGAGGGTAACAATCAAAAATGTAAATCCAAGAAAGTTAATTAAATGTCCATTCGCACAAGTAAAATCCAAGGAAATCGCGTAAGTGGAATATGGTCTGAAATAATCCAAAAGGCCAACATCCGTGGAATAATTCACAAATATGAAAGATGGGAAAGAAGTCCAATAATATTATTAAAATTAGATATGCGTTAAACTCGGCTGCCGAGACAAAGTGCAATTATATATATATATATATATATATATATATATATATATATATGTGTGTGTGTGTGTGTATGTGTGTGTATGTATTTGTGTGTATGTGTGTGCGCTCGCGTGTGTGTGTGTGTGCGCGCTTGCGCGTGTGTGCGTAAATCGACTTTTAAATACGTCATAACATTTTCTTATTACATTTGAAAATGGAAATACGACATTTAACGAAGTTTTGTACAACATTTATTGATATAAAATGTTTTTCCTCTCATTATTTTCTTTTCATATCTGCTAAAACGGTAGAAAATCTGATGCTAACAACAAGTATCGCAGGTGTGTTCTCATATCTGAGCACAGGAAACAAATAATAGAAATGTCTTAAAGACGAGGCATACATTTTTGTATTGAGGTCAGATTTTACATATAAACAACATGGCTGCAGTTGGACAAAAATATGTTGACATGATTGGATTTTTTTAACTAATTATTTGAGAATAGAATTTGATCAGAGGAAAAGGAAAGTTGCGGTAGACAAGAAAACAGCGCAAGCAGACGTCATTACTATAATTCGAACAGAAAAAAAGAGAAGACTTATAGAAAATGGTAAAAACGTGTTCTATAATAAAGATATGAATTTAAAAGTATTTGAAGTGTTTTTGTAGCCTGTTTGTTTTGAAGTTAAAAACTTTCCCGAGTTAAAAAACACACATACACACAAAGTTTTAAGCAAAACTAAAAATTTGCAAAATAATTGGTCGATTTGAAAACTAGTTAATAGAAAAATGTGCACATAGTTCATGAAATTATAATTTGTCTGAATATGTAACCAGCAAGTCCGAAATTAAATATTAATAAACAGCCGTTATTCATGAATTAGTGAGCGAGATAGGGGAAGATAAAGGACGAGAGAGAGAGGCAGTTTGTCCGTCTGAACGTTAAAGCCCATCTGATCATCTAAGGCATGATGGATGACATGCGTCGGGTGTTGGTTTAAAGTGAAACTGGTTTGCGCAGAGCCAACTCCACACTCGGTACCAGCTTGTCTGCTTACGCGGTAGGAAAGGCTCGAGAAAGCTGAAAACCAAGTGGTACGTAACAGCTGCCGGAAGTATCGATGACATGTGTACACATACAGCGCTTGGTATTCTGGTATTATTCAAATCTAATACTGGCCAAGCTCAATGTTGTTTAACTATCTATCGTTATTTTCATGACAAGTGCTCGACTAAACTCTATTCTATTGCCAAACTTTCACAAAATATCGATTAGCTACAAGCACTATATACGATTTCCCCACTCTCTATCTGTACGTAAATATAAATGCAGAGCCCATAAACAAAGCTTCTTTCCCAGAACCGCCCGTCTGTGGAACACTGTTTCGCCGGTCTGTTTCCCGACAGAATACAACAAACTAGCCTTCAAATCCAATGTAAACAAGGTTTTGTTGAGCTTTCCCCATAAATAATACAATTTTCACCGAGTTACACCAATAACGATTACTAAATAACATTACTTGCATTAATCAACCCTTATCTTCAGGTCTTTATAAGTGATGACCCCCCAACTCCGAATCTCCAAACTGCATCCACTGCAATCACTGTCTTCCAGGCCCGTAGCTCAGCGGATAGAAACATTGCATCTCTACGGTTTCAGATGAGAATTGTCTGAAGATAGCGGTTTCAATCCTACCCAAAGCGGATCAGAGGCTTACTTGGCCAAAAACGTGGTGGATGACAACAACTGCGGAAGACAGTTATTGCAGTGGATGAAGTTAGGAGACTTGGAGTTCCTATCCCGTCGCAGTTACCACCTGACGAAGGCCAGAGAAATAGTTGGCCGAAACGTCGTGAAACAACTAAGAAAAGATGAGGATAATTCTCCGCAATGAATAAAAATTAATAAATAATACTCAACTCAATAACGAATTCCAATTAAATAATATATGTTTTCATATTGGTTGATATTTTCATAACGTTTTTTTTTTTTTCGAAGTAATCTTCGACCTTCTTCATACGTGTCTTGTAAAACTCGGTAATTATTCATCTCGTACTCGGAAATCTGCATGCAATTATGAATGAAACATTTTATTTAATACACGAAGTTAGTAGGCTCTCTTAGTGTAACCCAAGACTGCGTGTAAGTCACAAATAATTAACAATCGTATTTCGAGTGTCGCTTTCACGTAGGATTGAAGAGTTTAAATTACAACTGAATTTTACCAAGTTTTGGTTTCTCAACGAACCAACATTCTAATATATAAAGTAAAATATGTATGCCCCTCTCTGGATATTTGTAATTAATAACTATTTTCCTACGACGTCAATACATGCTTCTTGTTCGTCAGTTGTATTGTTTTATTGTGGCACACGTAGGAGGGAGAAGTATGCAAATTGTTACGATGATTTAACTCGTGCATTTATGACCTGTAAGTTTCATTTCTCTGTTGCAGATATTGATGGTGTGAAAGCAATCGCTATGTCACGGACGTGCATAAGATGCAGAGCTGCGCCATTGAATTTCCTTACGCAGAAAAAAATTGAACCGATCAACATTCACTGGCGCATGTTGAGCGTTTTTTTTACATGGGGGTCACCGTTTATCTAGGTCCAGAGGCCACTCGAGGATAATGGTTAATAGGTATATATTAGTCATTGTGATTTTAGTGTAGTAAACATTAGTGGGAATTTTGTAACTTGGATTACTTAGGCGGACAGTTCAATAATAACTTGTTCACGTTGGACTTGAAGACAATCAGATTGTAGTCAGCTGGAAACGAAATAGAGTTGCACAGGCGAGCAGTTCTAAGAAAGAAACCCTGTTCATGGAATCTACGTTTACGTGTGGGCACGAATAAAGAGTGTGGGTAATTGTTGATAGTGGTTCTGGCGAGACGAGTGTTTTTCGTGAAAGTCTGGCGAGAGGGGACCAGAGATCGAAGTTCAGATGAGCACCTGCCATGAAAATAAAGATAAAACAATGACAGGCTCGCTACGTCTCTTCTGTGGGAAAGGGGTTGCAAAGAAGAGAAAGGTGCATCCCCCATTAAGCTATGACGTCTATTTTGAACTCTGTCAAGACTGGATGAGCTGCTTCTAACAGCTCCTGTCCAGATGTGGCAACAGTACTCCATCGTTGGCCGAACCTGGCTTTTATATAGGTAGAGTATTGCATCAGGAGAGAGATATCTACTGGAGCGGTAGAAGGATCCCACCATCTTTCCAGTGACTTTGGCAATTGATTTTATATACGTGTTCCATTTTAGATTGGGAGTAAAGGTCAAGCTCGGAAGCTTGTCAAAACAGGAAGCCTACCCAAAACGAGAGCCATTCATTTCGATTGATGGCAGCTGGGCAGCAGAGCGTTAATGATGTAAAGATAGAATCTTTGTTTTAGATGCATTAAAAGTAACCAGCCACTTTTTTCCCCATTGTACCACGTGCGCAAGATAGGAGGTGAGAAAATCAGAGAGAATCTGGCTGTTTACGGTCTTCGAAGTGCTTCCATAGATAATAGTGTCGTGAGCATAAATGTCTACGAATGCTCTAAGGATGTGGTCTGAAAGATCATTGATGTAGATCAGGAAGAAAGTTGGACCCAGGATGGACCCCTGAGGGACTCCAGCATTAATACTGAGAGCCTCTGATTTCTGCCCATCAACCACTACTCTTAAGAACCTATCAGAGAAAAATGATTTCATAGTTGAGAAGACATTTCCAGCTATACCATGACTGAAGATCTTGTGAAGCAGGCCTTTATGTGAAGAGTAATTACCCTAGAGAGGAAGCCTCCATCGAGGGATTCGTCAATCCTATAAGATATAACTGTAAACACGTCTGCTGTGGATCTAGGAGAACGGAAACCATATTGCATGTCAGTAAGAAGGTTATTTTCTCAGAGATGGTTGACTACTTCCTTGTTTAGCACAGATTCCAGCAGCTTACTCATGATGCATAGGAGACTTATTGGTCTGTACTGAGAGAGAAATGAGCGATCACCTGAGTTCTTAAATACAGGCCATACTGATGAGATTTTCCAAGATGTTGGGAAGCATTTCTCTTTAAGACAACGTTTAAATAACTTTGTAAGTATGGGCGCTAGTTCCGGTTGAAGCCTTTTGAGCACTATGACTGGAATGCCGTCATGACCAGTTGCTTTACTGGAATCAAGGTTTTGGATTAGCTTGGCAACATCGCGTACAGATATGTGTATGTCACTTAGCATGTGTTCTGATATACAAGGGAGTATTCGGGGTTGGCAGCCTTCGTCGTAAAGGGTAGAATTAGCCGCAACGTTCTTGGCCAAGAGATTGGCTTTGTCTGATGCTGACGATATTAACTCAGGTCCATTGATGATAGTTGGGATAGAGCTCACACTTCTGTTGATGATTCTGTTTGCTATTTTCCAGAACTGATGGGAAACAAGCCGCTGCTCAGCTACCTCGGACTTGACAGACTGAGCATATAACTCTCTTGCCTCCTTTATTATTTTTTACAGCGGTTGCTGGCAGTCGTGAAGGCGGCTTTAGTCTCAGTACATCTATTACGTTGGAAGCAATGGAAAAAAGTGATTTCTGTGCGCAATGGCAGCAGCACATTCTGGGGAGAACCACGGATGGCTGTTAGGTTTTTGCTTGAACTTTATCGAGGTGATGAAACTGTCTATGTAGTGTGTGTCTGTACAATTAGGAAATACGTTCGTTGATTTCAGTTTTGCGACAGAGATGTTAGTTACAAAGCGCGCTTACGACATTTACGATAAATGCATTAACAGAAGCTGGCAAATTTTTTACTCTTTAACGTTTTGGTTTTATGCTTAATAATAGAAGGCATTATTTTCGTAAAGACGATCGTAGTTAAGAGCAAGAAAATGTGATTCAATTTAGTTCCTTCTACTAAATATTCTATCCGGGTAGGTATTAGTTTCATTGATGACTCCATTTTAAGAATAATATCTGAGTTTATATCTTAATACAGGCCTACTTGTGTTTTTTGGAACCAAAAAATCGAAATAAAACGCATGACAGGATGTAACTAAACAAACAGAGTTTGTAAAACAATAGAATCTATAAAACTTATATACAGAGTGATTATAGTGTATGTTATTTTTTGATTTCGAAACGATATGAAGTATTAATAAATGGAAAAGTGAAAGTTACTGCTCTTTTATGTACTATTAGTTGGTTAAAATTGCTGCCTGCTGTTTTCAAGCGCCGAGCTGAAATTAATGCTGCCAAAAATTCCATATATGGTGAGAGCAAAACTACTTTCTCTGTTACACTTTCGGGGAAAAATAGAAATGGCTGTCTGAGAAGATCCGCTGTTCCATCTGTGTTGAAAGCTTATTCGCAACACCCACCATTAAATTTCCCCGTGCTATTGTGTGAGAAACGCAGAACGGCACCAACTGTAATTCGAAGAACTAAATGATTTTTACGATAAAAACGGTGATCAGGCGCCTCTCTAAAAACAACCCTAATCACAACGGATAACGTAGGAAGTGAACATTCAGTTTCCTTATGGATTCCTAGTAAATTTTGTTTGTCTTATTTTCTCATTTAGTCCTTACTTTCCATATACGATGTTTCTGATAAAGGAAGGCGAAATGCTGTTTTCTGGGTAAGAATCTATCTAATTTTTATTGTTGGGTTTTGATTTTAAAATGTTTTTAGCTACTTACATCATTTAGCTTTATGCTATTCCGGAGCGACAAAAGTAACAATGCCGGTGGCAATATTCAAGTTCTACCGAGTTTGCATGATTGAGACTTGAGACAGGTTCTTTACGTAATCTGATTTTATCAAAACGACCAAATATTTAAAATGAAACACGAACACTGGGATAATAAACAAGTATGAATATTAAACAGGCTGAGAAAAAATTGGTTTTCAAATGAAACTTTCTTAGCTGACTTATTTATGTACAAATACTTTTAATTGAAGACGGGAAAAATCCGTGTGCATTGTCTTTAAAAGAAGGCTTTCTTTTCTTATTCATTAGAATTGGTTAGCTCTCGAACTGATTCGCATATTCAGACCAAAAAAATAACATAAGCAAATCGTTGAAACTGTTTAGTATTTCATACACGTTTCTGATTCATTGAATTATTAGCACGATGTGCACTTTTGAGAAAGAGCGTACAACGGCTTGAAATAATTAATTCAAATTATAAAAAAGCCTTAATTTGATATGTCTTAATAATTTCCATAATACATATTCTTATTTGTTAAGTCTGAAAGTAAATTACCATTTTTAGAACGAGAGAAGGAGAAAGGTGAAAATAAGCACGGAGAATTAAATTATGTCTGTAAGTATTTTTTTGTTGTTAGTTTTTGAAATACGATACAACACTTATTAAGGATTAATATGTATATATGTATATATATATATATATATATATATATATATATATATATATATATATATATAAGAGAACGACAATTAAAACTGTAAGTTCAACTTTACCATCAAAATTTATTGTTCGACTGAATACTCCAAAAAACAATTTACAAAGTCCTTATTCCGCAGAGTTTCAAAGAATACTATTCTTGTAAATTCTTCTCATAGGAGGACATAAAGAACATAACTGATGAGAATAATAATAAGAACAGCATTGTTTATTATTTCCACGATAGGGTATGCTTTTCTTGTTTGTTGGGTTAGTCGTGAGTATCTATGTCAAGGGGGCACAAGTAATATGAGTTCATAAGAGTACATTCATAAAGTCCTAGTAAAACAGACGTCGGAATTCAGCATGGCGGCGATAGAATAGAGGTTGGAGTTTGCCGATAATACGAAACCTATTTGCTTTCATACTCTGTTTTGGACTTTGTCTTAGAGTAGGAGACTAGTCTTAGATGCAACAACTCAGATGTGGCAGGAGAGAATTTTCGCTTTGTAAAACCATAGAATATGGAGTAAATCGTGGATTTTATTTGAGGACAGTGAGATGTAACTTTGAAAATCTTGACAAACATATGTAACCAAGCACCATGGACAATATGTGTCCTCACATGAAATTCTTTTAAAAGTTGCAAAAAAGATGAAGCAGAAAACAAGCGAGGTAATGCAGATAGTGGCGAGAGAGATAGGCATCGTAGCTTTTCTTCATAACTTAGTCGCAAAGCACAAAACTCAACAAAATAAAACTTAGATTTCTCTGAGTCTCTCCCAGAAAAACAGATGCCAGCCAACAACTTTAAAAAGGGGAGACAATTCCGATAGGCATATTGAATTGGGGACCGCTGTTATATACACTAGTAGAGATGATAGTTGCAGAGAGGTCATACGTGTGGTAGTAGGAGTTCGTTCTATTACACTGGCACGACAAAAGTAAGACAAAAATGCGTAAAAAATGCTATTTTTCTCATTTCCTAGTAGTCGCCTCAATGCCCATCTAACTAATCTGTACTGTAGTTGTGAGCGACATCTACCACACCGCCCGGAGCACTAGGTGTGTCAGAAATTTCGTGAAAAATATTGAATAATTCCACCCCGTCTTTCCAAGCTTATAATTCCTCGAAAAATGTAATTCAAGCCCTAATTTATTTTTCAATTAAAGAAGCAAGGACCAAGGTTTCATAAAAAAAATAAAAAAACGAAAACAAACAACGTGTTTAAAAAAAAAAAGATTTTGAACTTCGGACTTTACAGGTAAATTTCTAAAAAAAACACTACTTTTTTGTTTTAAATTGGAATATATTATTTATTTATTATTTATCTTCAATTTGTGATATATAAAACTTTTGTGAGTAAATTAATTATTTACTTTTTAATAGACATTTTAAAATGGGTGGCGTGAAATCATTTGACCCCCTGTCTTTCCAAGCTTATAACTACTCGAAAAATGTAATTCAAGCCCTAATTCTTTTTCAATTAAAGAAGCAAGGACCAAGGTTTCATTTAAATAAAATAACAAAAGAAAAAACAAACAACATGGTTTAAAAAAAAAAAGGTTTTAAACTTCGGACTTTACAGGTACATTTCAAAAAACACTACATTTTTTGTTTTAAATTTGAATATATTATTTATTGATCTTTTATCTTCAATTTGTGATATATCAAACTTTGGTGAGTAAATTAATTATCTACTTTTTAATAGACTTTCATATTGACTCTGAAAATAACGTAATAATTGAATCAATAGAAAAATTTTGATAGATTTTTAAAGTTTAAAAATTGAAAAATACTGAGCTCGTAAAATTCAATTAATTTCATTACTGTTTTTAAAACAAATAAAAATAAAATATTTCTATTACTTTTAAAACAACTTTATTAGTTTATTTTGGAAGTATAATCTATAAATAAAATAAACAACCCACTTTTAAAAAAGAAATTACGAGTTTTTTTTATATTTTATTCGCAGTTTCGTATTAGGGGTGTCAAAAATTCCTACAAAAATTCTGATACACCTACCGGAACACCATGATCGATAAATAATTATTGTATATGCATAAAGAGAACTTAAACTAATCTCGGCAAAGTGTAACAAGATTTGAGGTATTAAACTTTCTGTGGCACAAGCGTTAATATAGCGACTGGCTCGTTTGCAGTGGCTGTCTCAGACTGTTTCCACTGAATGACTGACAAATGTGTTACGATTTAAAAATTAGTTTTCGTGAGATTTTCTTTCTGTTTAAGTAATCAAATTTGCTCGAACGTTAGATTAGATTTTGACATTGTACACGCAACACATTAAAAAAAAACCCAAATACAACGTCTTGTAATTACGGAAGCCTGTAATCCGATATAATTATTGTCAAGAATATACATATATATATATATATATATATATATATATATCTAAGGACAGAATTCACCGCGGGGAATTTTACCATTAAAAGAGTTCATTGTTTTTTAACTACCTTACAAGCGCCATAAAATATACACCGTATAGCAAGAAAACATAAGGGGATAACTCTTTACATATAGGGTGGCACTCATGTCCGCCTTTCGGGTGCACTTGCTTAAATTAAAGAGCTTTTTTTTTGATAATAACAAAAGATGCTTAAAAAATAAGGATAGGGAGAATATTTCTCTTCCCAACCCCTTTCTTATATTTTCATCAGGATGTTATAAAATACTTTGTCCAGCAGTCAGTCCGTCATAAGAGATTTGTATCAATAAATGGATACATTGAATGCACGTATCTTATTCATTCGTGTGTTATGTAAGCAACAGTTGACAAAAATACTTGAAACGAACATGTATGGTATTATTTTTCAGATCTGTCATATATGAGTTATCTACAGATAATCTACCCGTTACCCCTCTTCTCTGATCCTTACTCTATCTCTCTCGTTATAATATATATGTATATATATATATATATATATATACATATATATATATATTATATACTTACATATATATATATATATATATATACATATATATATATATATATGGTGACCCCAAAAACGGGCCACAACTCTAATAAGGCCCTGTTTCTTAGTGTTTTGTTCGAATGAAATGAAACTGTGGTCATAACTAGTTTATTATATTCAAAACATCACATCGAAACACTAGGGTCTTTGGCCTTTTTTTCTCTGTTGACTTTAAAATGCCCAGAAAAACAATTGAATGTCTTCTGTTTTTTGGGGTCCCCTTGTATATATATATATATATATATATATATATATATATATATATATATATA
>NC_136514.1:24634089-24751589 GCF_053919585.1 Euprymna scolopes | reverse complement strand
AAATCGATTAGGTAAGGAAAAATATTTAATTTTCATCATTTTTCACAAAACACACGCGACATTATTTTTCGTAGATCGTTGAAAAACTGTTAATAGTCTGTAATATCACCTTTCTTCTCAATAACTTTTATCAATCTCTCTTCATAATGATAAAAAATATGCACAATAGCATCTCTACATGTTTCTATTAGTTGCTTTTTGGCATCTAGTATTCGTTCACATAGTTGAACCTCTTTCCTCATTTAAGGTCCATCATAGACAAGTTACGCAAGTATCTTCCACACATTGTCCATTAAATTTAGGTCTGGGCTTTTTGCAGGCCATTCCAAAGTAGTCATATTCACTTTAGCCATCCATTCTTTCATGAGTTTTGACACATGGATGCTGCAATTATCTTGCTGTAAAACGACATCATTCCCCATATATCTTCTTATCCTTGGTAAGGCTTTCTCGTCCAGCAACTGTTTGTAGCTTTCGCTGTTCTATCGTCCTTTCAGCCACGCCAAATTATATATTTCCATTAACGAAGATGATACCCTAAACCATAACTCCTCTTCCTCCCATCTGTCGTTTGTCCAGGACAATAGGATCATCCCTTCTCGATCAAGTACATCATCCATCGGCCCATCAAACTTGAAATGCTTCTCATCAGTAAATATAACCTTCTTAAAGTAAACATGCTTTGTTAACCACCTTTTAGCACTCTCCAGTCTTGCGTATATGTTAGTGTTATTTTGTTTTAAATATTGCATACTTCAAACAAATCCTATGCAGCGTTCTTTGTACTGTTCAGACGTTTACATCCAATTCACATTTCTCCTTCACTTTTCTTGTAACTTTTTCTCCAGTTGTCAAAAGCCGTTCACAGTCCCCTTCATTCTACTTTCAGTCCTCTCGCCAATTGATCTTTTCCGTCCTCTCTTCTTTTTCCGCTCAGAGTTCGTCTTCAGGATATATTAGACCGTTGATTTCGACAGATTCTAATCTATGGCGATCTTTCTGATGCTGAGACAATCTTCTTCCGTACCAAACAAACTACTTCTTTTGAATGCAATATACTTCATTAAACTTAATTGTTTTGCCAGTAGAATAGAACAAATAATTGATTCTTATGATAACAGTAAAGTGTATAAGCAAACAATTGGCATACAGGAACATACACATGTACATAGCTCTTAATAAATATAAAACAACAAACTAATTTAAATTAAACCTATATTCAAAATGCAACCATCAGATTCCCACTCCCAAAAAAACACGAAATAAAGAAATAGTCCTCTCACGTATTTGAAAAGGACACACATATGTAACTCATTAATTCATATTAAAAAATGAAGAACCTCTTGAATGTATAATATATTTCGAAACATATACGATGAAATATCTTTTACTAAACTGTTATGACCTCACATACATTTGGAGACACTTTTACAATGCCAACAATCTAAAAGACCTCTTGGAAAAAGAAAACCGTAATAATATCCTAAACTCCATAAAAAGAACGAATATCTATCACAAAATATAAATCTTTTGTAAACAGTTAATTACATCTAAACATCACTCGAATATGCTTACTGACAACGAACCTAAAAAAAAAACAAATATACGACGACAACAAATATAAAAACTAAATAACATTAGGAAACAATCAACGTAAAACACAAAAAATAACAATATATATATATATATATATATATATATATATATATAGGTTTTGAGAAAGATAGAAAAACCGAATGAGATTATTAAAAAATCAACGTTTCGTCCTTATTTCAGAGGACATCTTCAGGATAATTGAAATAAAAATGTAAGAAACGTTGATTTTTTAATAATTTCATTCGGTTTTTCTATCTTTCTCAAAACATAACGTCAACCACCGCTGGTATTTTTCATTCCTTATACATACATATATATATATATATATATATATATATATATATATATATATATATATATATAGCATTAAATGGCCCTAAGATGTTCGATATGCTGATTAAATAAAGCAACCAACCAACCAACCATACGTTGTCCAGCGTCAAACATACTGTAATAAATGCTAGTCGGTAATAAAAATATATTTAACCTCACAAATTATTAAATACCGGTCTATGTTGCTACTTCTCGGGTAGTAAAATTGAGGATTATTTTATATTCAATATATATGCCACAGTTGACAAACTCGGATTTAAAAAAAAACATTAAAATTTCATATAATTTAAAATCACTTGAAGAAGCTAACTAATTTTGTGATGAAGAGGAATAGACGATATAAAGTCCACAGAAAAGAGTGTCAGATAAAAATTATTTTGATTTTCTTCAATACAGATAAAGAAATCCATAAATATTTAATGAAGTAATATATTTCATACTAAAAACTAATGCAAAAGCAAATAAAACAATAACGTGTTATTTATTATTTTACGCAAAAGCTAATTAAGTATAATTCAATTTTATTATTTTATACTGTTTGCTGCCGACTTCCTGTCTCCTATTCTACCGCATCGCCAAACAAATTTAAATGCTATTATTAAAAAAAAAAAAAACTTATTTTATCAACAATTGGATATGGTATATATTAATAAGTAATAAAAGTAAAATATTAATTGAAAAAATGATGTTGTATTTATATCAAATGTATATTTATTATATTACTGTAGCTTAAACAAAATTAAAAACTCTAAAAAGAAAAAAACAACTCTTTAGACCATTTTGCCAGTAAATTATATTATAATTCCGATCGATTCAAATACATATTTGTTCCATTTTTTTTAATAATAAAAAGGTAACGTACAAAAATATTTCCAAACATATTTTTCGAAACCCAGATTCTACAAATAAATATATTCGAAATTAATATCAAAACAACGTGTTATCATCTTGGGCATCATTTACACAATGTTTCGGCTGATGTAACCTTCGGCTTTTCTCAGGTATATCCTGTCGAATGCGGAAATGTTTCTCAGGAATGTGGACGCTATTTCGAACGCAACCCTTTTATTAATTTCTCGTCCCATCATCTATGACTGAATAGAGGTCCTAAGTTAATTGCGATTTTATTTTTCGGTGGATCACATTGATAATCGAAGCAACAATCTTACGGAAAAGGCCAGTTTTACATTAATGTTTTCTAAGTACCCTACTTCCTGCAGCACAGTTTCTTGTGAACATAAACACATATTATTTCTAGTTATAAATATTTTAATTTTTTACAAACTATATATATATATAAATAAATATATATATATATATATATATATATATATATATATATATATACAAACATTTATGGCTACATATGTGCATATATATTTCTGTAATCCGTTATTAGGGAGATTACGTCTTCAGGCCAAGAATTTCCCTCGAAAACTCTTGACCTGGAGACGTAATCTCCCCAATAACGGGTGATTACAGAGACATGTATGCACATATGTAGCCATCAATGTTTGTATAAATAAATTTTATATACATGCTCTCTTTACTCATTGCGTACTTTTTGGTAGACACATGTTGTCTAATGGGTGTATATATATGTATGCATATATATATATATATATATATATATATTGGTTCCACATCTGGCCCAATAAAACATAGAATTTCAACGCACAAACATTCTTTTAAAAATAACTCTCTATCAAACCAAACTACTCTATCCAACTATATTTGGCAACTAAAAAATAGCAATATTTCTTTCAACTTAAAATGGCAAATAATTGAGACTTGCAAATCATATAAACCAGGAGATAAATTTTGTACATTATGTACAAAAGAAACCGTAAAAATTTTAAAATATGAAGATATAAAAAGCACAACCAAACTAGTAAATTCAAGACACGAGCTTCTATCGTGTAATCATAAACGTTGGTTTAAATTTGATAAATATAAACCACCTTAAATCATTAAAAATTACTCATTAGTAAAAATAGATTTTTTTTTTTTTTTTTTTTTTAATAAATTAAGTTAAACCAATTACCGCCCTTAGACTCGTAAATCAAATAATAAATAAAGCCATGACAATTATCTCCCCTTAAAAACTTGCAAAAAAAAAAAAAAAAAAAAAAAAAAAAATCTCTCTCTATAGATATTAACTGTAGCGTCTCTAAATCAAAATACGCTAACGGAAACAATTTACTGCACGAGCGTCGCCCTTTTAAAATTCATCATTCAATAAAATAAAAAGCTATAGCAAACATCTAAATGACTACTTTAAATACAGTTCCTGATTTCAAAAAAAGAAAAACCAAAAGGTAATTATATATCTATATATTTTTAAATCAAATTTATTATGTAAATTCAAAAATATATATATTTTTTCTACTCATTTCTATCTCTAACCTATACCAATTTCCTTATTAATTTTCTTATAAATTTTATATCCAAACCTTTTACTTCAATTTTTCAGATTCATCTGCCTTACTTTTAATGCTAGGTTTATTTTTGATGTCTTTTCAATTCAATAGAAATCCTCCTAAATTTGCTGATGAGGAGACCGTGCTTACCAAAAAAACTATGTATAATTATTCTACGTGACTTCATGTATACCACAAATAAAAAGCACGGATTTCCGAAACGATCGTACAGATAATTGACTTTGTTGTTGTTCCTTCTTATGAAACTGATTTTTAATTTAATTAAATTTTGATTTTTAAATTTTAAAAATTTTAAAACTTTTAAATTATAAATCACATTACTTAATATTGAATTAGCTCTAGGACATTTAACTATCGAGCTTATTATATATCTAAATTACAACGAGCATTTCCTGTATTTTAATTAAACTAGTAATTTCACTATTACATTAAAATACACTTAGCTCTTTAGACTATTATTCTAATCTCCTTTAAATTATATATATATATATATATATATATATATATATATATATATATATAATAAATTCCACAGCCAAACAACGTCGCAGCCCACAAGAGCCATGACAGTCAAAGAACCGGAAGTCCAAGACTCGAGTTGCCTTGCATGCAAAAGGCTCGGGTTTCGAATCCTGAGTTTGGATGTGTCTAACTATAGCCCAAATAAGGGCGTAACTCGAGTCTTGGACTTCCGGTTCTTTGACTGTCATGGCTCTTGTGGGCTGCGACGTTGTTTGGCTGTGGAATTTATTATATACAATCTCTCACATTCTGAAAATCATATATATATATATATATATATAGAGAGATAGATAGATAGATAGATAAGGCGATATGTCTCTCTCTCTCCTGTTGTCTGCCTTTCTGTTTATCTGTAAGTATCGGTATTTTAAAACTTTATCACTTCCAAAACTAAAAGTCGCAGGGCCTCTAATGATTGAATTAATTTACGGGCGTTTCTTTTACGTGTTTTTAACCGGTAAAACAAGTTTTTAGGGAGAAATAAATAAACCAAAGTTTAAAAATCGTTTCATATTTTGTACATTCCTCTTAGTTTATTTAACATTTTTAATGTTTAGTAAGTTCATATGCGGTACAGTGGTAACGTCAACAACTTTGAATGCAACAGTTTTGCAGTCGGTTTCGATTTTAGCTAGTGGCAAGTAAACACATTTTTTTTTACTTTTCAAATCACGGCTCTATAATAATATATACGAAATCTGTACAAATTAAAAAATATTATTTAAGCGTATTTTACGATCTGCCAAAATCAGGCATCTCCCGCCAAATAAATTAGTAAGTAAACCTAATATAGATTTTAAGTGGATATGGTCCAGCTTAATCATAAAAAGGTAATATGTACAGTAATACTTTCATTTACACAATGTTTCGGTTGATGTAACCTTCGGCTTTCCTCAAGTGTCAAACGCGGAAACGGTTCTCTCTCTCACTCTCTCTCTCTCTCTCTCTCTCTCTCTCTCTCTCTATATATATATATATATATATATATATACATACATATATACATATATATACATAATTATATATATACATATATATATATACATATATATATATACATATATATATATGCTGTTATATTTGAATGATAGTTTATGCATATATATATATATATATAAAGGTGGTGAAAATATTTATTTAACAATGCTATATTGGCATTTTTTAACGTCAAGAAACTTAATTCCTATTAATATTCATAACACTTGTTGGAAATGTGCATTAATATGTATACAGGATTGCATACATTCACGATGAATGAAGTTATTTTGTCCAATATGGAAAATTACTATTTTTTTTTTATTAAAGTAGCAAAAAAGCGTATGTAAATAAATTGATATGCATGCGGAAACCTATTCTTGAATTTTATTTAAAGGTTTATCACATAATTTTTTTTTTGACTGGTTTGCATATATACAGAAGATGTGAATGCATTTAACGAATACTGCAAAATGAACCATTTTCGTTTTTACCTTATTTCAATCGAAAACACGACGTGTAAGGGATACGATTTGCAATTATCTATAATAGGAGATCATATGGCGTTGAGTAGCTGTTTAGGAGCAAAGGTTTAGTAGTTGTGCTCATACTAAATTTAGTTTATTCTGTTTTCTGTCAGTAAACGAGAAATTCCTCTAGACTGAGGAACAGTTTTCTCTTGTTCTACTTCTAATTTTGGGGAGATGGGTTGCCTCAAATTGATTAGTTGTTTGGTTGTTTTTGTCTTACGGCATATCAAGCCTTTGCAGCTTATTTAATTCCGAATCCAAAGATTTTGAAGAATTTTTTTTAATAGAATATATTTGTTGTTTTCAATTCCATTTCAATTTAACCCATAGTTGGGACCCTAACAGGTACTACCACTCCGTGTCAGAGTGGACCTGGGATCAATGGTAATTAAAGGGTGGCTTCAGACTCCCCAAAGCATGCAAGCTGGGGCCTCATCACTGATATAGTTTAAGGTCATATCCAGGACCATGTCTCAAATTGAAAACCGGCACCCGTTAAAGGCTGAGTAAAGAGGAAACAAAGATTAAATGAATATAATCTTTAATCATTCGATTCTTAGAACTATCTTTGTTTATTTTATTAATTATATTTTGTTTATTTTATTAATTATCTTTTGTTTATTTTATTAATTATACTTTGTTTATTTTATTAATTATACTTTGTTTATTTTATTAATTATACTTTGTTTATTTTATTAATTATACTTTGTTTATTTTATTAATTATCCTTTGTTTATTTTATTAATTATCCTTTGTTTATTTTATTAATTATCCTTTGTTTATTTTATTAATTTTTAAAAATATTGTTAAATCGAATAGTATGTTTGTCTTTGAATGCCATATATAAAGGTTAATTGTTTGCATTCATTTACAGTTTTATAAATGTTTTTTTTTATTTTGTTATGTTTATGAATTTTGAGAAACAATTAAGATTGGTCCGGAAATGTTGTTCAGCTTTTTCAATAAAGAATCCTGAACTTATCATTCAGATGTTTCATATTACTGTTCTTCATCTTGATTGTTACGTCGACAACGTTTCGGCCGATGTAACTTCCAACCTGTATCTTCTTCATCTCTATCTCGTCGGAATTTTTCTGTTGATCTCAAGAATTTAGACAAAATTTCAGACGGAACCCTTTATTTACTTCACGAAGATAGCATGCTCTTGTTCCGTCAGCCATGGCTTGATAGTGGTTCTAAGTAATTCACAATTGTAATTTCCGGTTGGCCACGTTATGTCCAACTTCCCTTCTTCATTCAGAAACATTCCGAGTTCGACAAGATACACCTGAAGAAGGTTACAGCGACCAAAAACGTTGTGAAAATCTACCTCTGATCTGCTTTAGCGAACTAGAGTGTCTTTCTATCGAACTTGGCAATCTGCATGGAATTTCGAATGGAAACATTTATTGTAGCCGTGTGGGTGTCATGCTATCTGGTCATGACTGAATATTAAACCAAAGTAATTCGAAACTTTACTTTGTGTCTGACCTGTTATGGATCATTGCACTTTAACATTCAATGGAAATTTACCAACTAATTTATCGTTTACGCAAGAAGACAATAGATAAAGTACTTGGTAAAGTAAAGTTGATGAGAACACTTGTCTGAAGAATCCCAATAATACTAAGCTAAGAATCCTTGGTAACTTATTGGTTATTAATATTATTTAGGGTATTAATAACTAATATCACTTAAGCGTATCATACACCTATTGTCACATATACACCTATTGTCATGTGAAAAATCATTGAAAGCAAAGCATTCCAATCAGTTACAATAGATGTTTTTTACTGGAATCGATGAAATAAACATAACCAAATAGACAGTGTCATTCCTCTTTTTTTCCCTCTACTCACGTTCACGCCAAACAAGACATATCACCACTTCGACGTAAGTGACTACTATTTTGGACCATACACAAAAAAGATTAACAAGATGTTGGTTTACGTTACATTTAAGCTTCTGCATACAGTACAGTAAGGGAAGCAGGTAACTAGAAGGGAATTCCAAATTAAAGCCGTTCGAGGTAAGAAACTATTAGAGTATAAATCTTTCTGGCATTAAGAATCTCAACAATGAAGACGTGTGATTTTGTTGCTAAGCAGGTTTGTTCGGGATATGTACGTCGAGGGGGGCACGCGCAACTAGTTCATCAAAGCACATTCCATAGAGATACTTGCAAAACAGGTACAGAGATGCAACATTGCGGCGATGAGACAGGAGTTGGAGCTCAGTTGACAAAGTGGGAACTATTATATTGTAGGAGAGACTAGCGATAGATGTACCAACACTGATGTGGCGACAATACTCCATGCATGGACGAATAGTAGCTTTGTAGAGGTACAGGATACTCTAAAGTGTGAGTAGTCTCCTAGCATGAAAGAGGGGATCCACCTTCTTTGCAGCAGCCTTCGCAATGTTTTTAACATTTTTGCTCCGGTTCATATTGCCCGTGAATGTTAAGCCGAGGAGTTTGAAGGATGAATTCCTAGAAAGGGTGTCATTTGTCATGGATATCAGTGGATGGAAGAGCGTCTTGTAATTGTTCAAGGATAATAGCTTAACTTTTACCATTCATTTACGGCCTCATCCTACTACGGTCTGGGAGTCATTCTTTACGCTTCTGTCCATCAATAAAAACCTGTATATATCCTATCGTATAAGAAGGTTCTAATTATCTATTATATATATAAAAGTGAACGTGTCTGTGTGTGTATCTGTGTGTGTGTCTGTGGACATTTTCCTACGCAATAACTCCGTCAGTTTTCAGTCTAAATACCCGAAATTTGATATGCAGGGTACAGAGATTTGGGGAAATCTTTGTAATCCGTTTTCGGTCAGAGATTTGGCTGTTAAGGGGTCAAAATTCAACGATTTGACCTTTGAGAACTCTACCAACCTCCTCTGCCAAGCTTGGGTCTAAACACTTGAAATTTTAGATATAGGTTCCTTGGACATGGATAATATGACTTTATAATATGATTTGAGCCCAAAACAATAAATGTTAAGGGTTCATAATAGAGTTCAAAGTTAAAAAAATTGACCGCTTTGTTTTGTTCAACATACTCCTCCAAACACCCGGGCAACGCCGGGCTGAAATGCTAGTATTTAATATACGTCCAGTTATACTGTACGCTTTAATCTTCATTAGCAGCCCTCTGTGCCAGACTTGGTTATAAGTAAAGATTTTCCAGCGATCACAGAAATGGATATGCCACGCTTTTTTTCTAGTCCCAAGTTAAATTTAGAATAGATAAGGCAATTAATGCGAAATAAATTAGACGAAAAACATAGCTGAATTGACCTCCTCACCCAACCTTTCGACATATAAAATATAATAAGCAAAATGCCGGGTGGGTGGTACATTGCGAGTTGTATGTCAACATGCGGAACTTCCATCTGGGCATGAATTCATATGATGACAGTAAATGATTACTTTTCGGCTGCATTATCAGCCTGTGTGTGGCAACCGATATCGAAGGTTCCGATCTTTCTTATCGGAGAGAAGTATGTGTTGTCTCACAAATCTTCCTTAGTTTAAATAAATAAATGATCCTACAATGACTATCTACAGATAAAATGTTAACTGTTTACGATAAGAAACTTATGGACAAGTAGCATGAAAAAACAAACAAAAAACAGCAATTTACAAAACTAAATACGATGTATGCGGGATTGTGCTTTGCTATGCTTAAGGTCAATCTACCGATTGAATTCCTCATTTAGATATGATTCAAAATCAAGATATCACTAAGACTAATACTACTCAACATGTCTATCCATTTATAATATGAAAGGAGTTTTGTCTGTGTGTGATAGGTAGGGGATTCCCTATAAACTCCGCAACGGCTGTGCCGATTTTCAGGAACTTTCGCACAAATGAATTTTATGTATCTGGTAATGCTCTTAAATATGTGGTTTATCCGAGTGTCTTCCATAAGTATTGATAATCGTTAAGCGAAAACTCCGATGAAAGAGGGAACCGACGATTTTGACCCAAACTAACACCATATACAGCCTTACATCACAATTGTATTTTAGATATTTTACAATTACAATCAGAAAAGCCCACCATTTGAATGCAAACGAAGGTCTTTTAAAATGGCAGAGCGATTTCGAAATGACTGTTTGTTTAAAGTACAATTGCACCATTATACTTGACCTTTTTTTTAATTTAAACTTAAATTAAAGCCATTACCACAACACAAGCAGATAGGTCCGGCATATAAAAGCTCCAGAAGTTTATTGTTACAACAAGGACGCGTTCGAATTGAAGGTTTATGTTCACATCACAATTGCATCATGATATTTCATATTTGCTTTTAAACTTTAATTGAAGCCATTAAATATAAAAATAACTTCATAAAATAAACAGTAGTTTCTCTACAGTGTAATGTAGACTGCAATGCATTGTCGACCAGGTCACAGCGAGATGCATGTGAAGCTTTCTAAAGGGGCAAAGCGTGTATTCCCCAACCGGAGGAGGCAATCCGTCGACTTGATTGAAAAAAAAAGGCGATTTCGCCGATTTCGATGACAATAAAAATATTGGCGCGTGAAATATTCGTTGCCCATCATTCAATCCCGGCCAACGTTGGGTCTCCCTGCTGGTAATCTATATATTTTTTCTCATATTAACTGTCAGTCGGTCACTGTTCGTTCGACTTTTTCTCAGGAATTAGGAAGGCGACCTGGCTGAAACTTGGTATAGACCTGGTTATGGTAATTTGCAGCGAAGTAAGTATTATGGTATCCATTATATGTAGAGTTAAAAATTAGTCACCGCATTACTACATTTATTTTCACATTAGCTGAGAACTACAGAGTCGATCTGGGTGATATTTTGTGTGAACTCTGTTATGATAATACACAGCGAAATAAGTGGTAACCTATGTCTTTGGTTGCATGGTTAGTAATTCATATGAATAAAAAAAAAAATCTATATATGAATGCCATAGAACTTTTCACGTATGTTGGTACGTGTGTCACGATTTCCAGACTGTGAGATCCTATTCATTAAAAACGTAGATAGGAGTTGATAACGTTCAACGAACATTACCTTATTAGTATATAGATACGCTAATTTAATATTCGTGGTATGTTATTACTCGCTAGCGCAAGGTAGTTCCGTATAAAGATGGTATAATAAGATCGTGGGGCTTACATTTGCACCGGGCGTCGATGCAATCTAAATATGTCATAGAATCATAAAATGATATTAAAAATAAGCCGTAATAACCAAAATATTATGACACTACATTAACCAGATTACTTAGATAAATACGCTTACAGTTTTAACAAAAGGGATACAATAATTTCGCAGGGTCTCCATTCACGTTGAACATCCACATAATGCCAAGCAGCAACATATTACATATGAAATATGCATTTGTCGAATTTCCACAAAGCCTACTAGTAACAATTAAGACGGATTACTTGCTATAATACCACAATTACTCGAATTATTTTCTTAGAAATCACTGGAACGATTTCTTTGAAGTTTTGTTAGAAGTTTTGACATGATAAAACTAACTAACTATTATGGTATCCGTTCGATGCACAGCACGGGGTTAATAAGGATTGATTGGCGGATGGCGGGAATCAGGATGAATTTGGTGTTTTGCGGGGCCATGTCTGTGATGTTCTCGACGTATGGCCAAATGAAGTAGTCCGACAGGTTCAGGTCAGAGAAGTAAGGGGCAGTGAGAGAAGGGTACAAAGTCGTAGTACTCCTTCCGAAGCCAAGCCTAGGTCTCTTCGGACTTGTGGGCCGGGGCTGAGTCTTGCTGACCCATCTAGGGTCTGCCAGCGACCACCTGATTGCACCACACTCATCAGCACATCCAGGTACATCTTGGTGTTTACTTTCAAGTAGACTTCGAATGTGAGGTGTCCTTGAAACCAAAGCAAAGATCATAATCATTGCCGGAAACTCTGTTTTTACCACTCTTGAAACATCTCTGTTTTTGTGGCAATCCAGCTATACATTTTCTGGGTGTTTGAAATGGTCCTGTTGTCATAAGTTGGATTGGTAGAGAACATGAGTTGTAAAGCAGCGCGTCTTCGATCTCACTCGTTGAACATTGTGTCACTTACAGACATGATAGAAGGTTCCTGTCACTCTTGGCATTTGTACACAACTGGAAAACTAGTAGATAGTCTGCAATAACAAATAAGGGAAACTGTTTTTCATCAATCGAAATTGGAATCATGTCGTCTTTTTTATGTCGATGATTTTATCATTTCACCCTAGATATTTCAGTGCGCAGCTCCTGTGTGTATAGCTTGTGTAGTATTAATTCTGTCCTTACGAGAATACTCTAAGGAATTAAAACGTCTTTTGTAGATGGTACAGTATCTGATCTGTTGTGTTGGGGCAGTCCTCCAAGGGCTTACTTCCTACTTTTGAGGTCAGTTTATCATATGTGCGTTTTTGATGATGTCATCCTCTTAGTAGAACATTTTGTAATTTTATTTAAGTATGCAGCTCGCAGTTTTTGTAAGTGATAAAGATGATAATGTTGTTGTACTTGATGGTGTTGTTATTGTTATTGTTGTTGTTCTTTTTCTTGTTGAGCATTATCCTTGCTAATAATGATGTTTATTGCCATTGGTTTGTTGTTTTTCCCCGATATTTCTCTTTTAAATATACTTTCTAGAAGGGTATCGAATATTTACGGTGTGAACCATGTGAAGGTTATCAACGTCCTTAATGATAGTGTTTCTGTGGAACGGGGGTCGAACTCAAAGGTTGCCTGTGTACGTCGTTAACTACTAAGCCATTGTCAGTCGCCTGCTACTTCTGCTGCTGCTGCTGATGATGATGGTTATGATGATGACAGTGATACATGAATAGCCATAATTATTCAGTGCAACAGCAGCTTAGATTGGACGCATTTTAAACTATTAAGATATTCTTGTAAAGTGTACAGAATGCTTTTCAATAAGCGCTTCTACACCACAGATAGTAATGTTTTATTAAAATGATGTTTCAGAATAAAACGCGACGTACCAAATAAATCGCAAGTTCAGAATAACTCAAAAAACTCTTAAGCCAACAAAACAACATGATACTGAACCGAAGCAGTGTTAATCCTAGAAGGGTCGAATCGAAAGAGAACATCAACGAAGGAGATTATCAAATTAATCAGTCACTTGTATATCCTATCAAGGTGATGACTATACTAGCTTTTTTTTCAATTAAGGGAGTTTCGAAAGGCTTGCCACGTACAGAGCTTAGTATCTCTTTAATGTTCACACATCTAGTATTATCCGAGCTCAAGATTGTTTAACTAATCTATCAAGAACCTGTATATCAACGTGCTTATGCAGTATACCCTAAATTATACACGAAAAGGTCACCATGAACAAAGACCTTATCGACTGAAACACTTTTATTTTTTGTCAAAATCCAGAATGCTCTTTCACAGAAGGCTTAATTTTAACATGATAAAAAATTGATGGAACTCATATCCAATAAAAGGAGGTCGTATATTTGAAAACATTTCAGAGAAATCATAACAATATAGGTTTTAAACAAATCGTACTTATTTTATTAAACAAATAAAATTACTCTTTACAAAATAAACTCAAGCGTGACAGACCAACAGGAAAAAAACAGATTAGAGCGCAAAAACGTATGTGAAACAGTTCGCATATAAAAGACATAAAAAGTAAATGATAAAAATATCTCCAGTTTTATGAGAGAAACAAAGATAAGGTGAATATGCCAGTATTCTGATATTATAATGAGATATGATAAGATGCGACAAATAGCGATAGTGTGTTATAAACAAACTGCTGTTAATGTACCTCCCCTTAATGACGTATAAAAATACAAACAAAAACAATACAAGAAGAAGAAGAACAACAACAAGAACAAAAAGAAGAAGAAGAAGAAAAAGAAGAACAAGGAGAATATAGACACGATCAAGTGGGGAAGGGGTACACTGGGAATTATGCATACAACTGAATCTTGAATCTTGAATACCCAGAGGAATGGTACAAGCATAAAACGACAGAGTACTTTTAAAATGAAAGTCACACATTCCTATAGGACATGGATATACAAACGGATAAACCCATCCAAGAAAGATGGCCGAATGTCATGCTAGTAAATTAGAAGGAAAATACATATCATATTGTAGATTCTGCTGTTCCAGCAGACCACGGAATGAATACCAAAGAGATGCAGAAGCGGAGCAAATAAACTAAACTAGCTCAAAGAAATATAGAAGATTACAAAATTAGGATAACACCAATAAACATAGCATTGGAAACAATACCAAAAAACTTAGAAAAAGAAAATGGGAGAGATTGGAATCAGAGGGATGCCTGGTTAGAAACAACGGACACAAGTTATGAAAACTGCTGAAATATTAAGGAAAACGTTTGGTTGTTGATACTAATGCATATGACCTAAGGGCACAAGCTGGACATGCAGAAAATTCTACAGATGTAAAGCACAAAGAAGTATCAAATGGAATCATAAAACTGGAACTGTATATTTATACCTTCCCCCGAATTTTATTTTTGTGTGTGTCACCAAAAACTGACGCCTCACCAAGTAAGCAAGGAGAGTCAAGGAGGATGGAAATACCAGGGAGAGCAAGCACTAAGCAGACCTCCGCTGGATAAGTGGAAAGAGAACTCTCCAAATTCTAGTGAAGACCAATCGTCGCCGCCAACGAGAAATCACTGATAAACGGCTGGTAGGATAACGCAAATCTATCTGCAATGATCATCAAAAGAGATGAAGAGTAATGGAAATCTGTGGAGACTTGTTGTCACTCAGAGTCTGGAGAATTCCACAACTTTTTCTCTAAGAAAAATTCTACCCACATGCCCATGGGAGTTGTGCTCGTAAATGATTTCAACAAATGTCCGTTTAAATAAAATATCGTTGAAGGGAGATTCACTTTATAACCATTTAAGTGTCGGGTGAGATACATTAACGACAGTGCTCTGCCCCAAAAGGGGGCTTACATATATAGTCATCCACATACAGTACAGTTTTGTGGTATCACAACACATTAGTGCGACTAGACTAGCACCTTTCCTTAGAAGAAGATTGAATTTACAACCACCGCGTTTATAAGCGCCAATTCTACCCCAATATATATATATATATATATATATATATATATATATATATGTGTGTGTGTGTGTGTGTGTGTATGTATATTGTCAAAATTTACAAATAGCTGGAAAAACAATTCTTTTAAACCCTAGACCTCTGTCGCCATCCTCATCAGGGGCCAAGAAACAAACTTTTTTAATAAATAAAATAAGGGGGAGAAATTAAAATTAATAATGAACATGGGACGGATTAATTTACAATTATAATAATATATATGTACAGGAAAAGGTGAGGAAAAGGATAAAATGGAATGAATTAACGTGTTTGTATGTGCATATATATATATATATATATATATAATGAATATTATTTTTAAAATATATATATTAAACTAGCACGAATGGGGAATGATAATCCGTGTATAAATATACGGGGAGAAAAAAAAAGAGGAAAAGGAAATGTGAAACATCTTAAATATCTCCACAATTTGCCAAACAGATCCAGGATCTTCACAAACCGTTTCTGCCGGCAGAGAGAGGATTTGAGGTATGCAATAGAGACGGATTCGAGAGTTTTCAAATTACTCGATCGGCCTCGAAACGAAATTGAAAAAAAAGTCGTCCTTATAAGCCTGCCCACATTTTGGGTTATCCAATAAATTATTTCCAATAGCGGAATCCAACTTATTGTGGGTGAGGTTGAGGATAATTTTGTTTTTATTTTTGTTTTTATTTCGACAACCTGAAGGAATATGTTGTCTAATTCTTATTTAAAAATGGACACTGATTCGCCCGATATAGACAGCATCACACTGACATTGGAATTTGTATATAATATTACTAAGTATAATGCAAGGCAAACGGTCCTTTTTGAAAGAAGAAAATGCAGGTTTCGTATTAAAGACAACTCTAGGTAAAACAGACGGAAAACAGTTGCTAATAGTCTGCTTAAGCTTATTCATGAGCGTGACACATTTTTCACCAACCCATCGCAACTAAGGGTAAACAGGACACTTTGAAGGGGAAAAGGTTACATCTTTATTAAATTGCTTGATTTTGAATCTGATACATTTATTAATCAAGAATTCTGTAGAAAAAATTATAAAAAGTAGGAAAGAATAATGATGAGTTGGCGAGAACAGGAAATTTGTATGAACACATAAAATCATAAAATTGCCATCCAATTAACGAAATGGCTATAATAAAGAAATCCAAGATGAAATGAAAAAAAGAAAAAAAGCAAAGTTTTAGTACTACATATATATATATATATATATATATATATATATATATATATACATATATGCGTGTGTGAGTATATATATATATATATATATATATATATATATATATATATATATATATATATATATGTCCGAAAGGATTCTTGGCGCTTAGAGTACTTGGATAAATTAATTGTTAAAGTAGGATTATCCTGAAGAGAGAAGGTTTAATTCTCATTGTGGTCGACCAAAGCATACAATTAATAATTATTTTGCGCCACTATCCAGTTATGGCCGACGGAACAAGACCATGCTACCTCGTGAAATAAATAAAGGGCTCCGTCCAAATTCCCGAGATACGCCTGAAGAAGGTCGGAGGTTGCGAAACGTAGCGAAAAGAACACTCAAGATGAGAACAGTAGTTCGAATTATACGAAATCTGAGGCTTATTTTTATAGTAGGGAAAGATCGATTTTTTTAGTTCTTGAAACCTACTTGATCTCATTTATATATCTTTACATCTACGTCAACTAGTGCAGATATAAAGATCGACAACCGAAAATAGAGACATTGGTATGTGCAGCATAGAAAGGTTTCGATTTCGTCGTCATCGCCCTGTTAACCATTTATAACCCAAACAGACCTGCCATTAGGGAATAATCGGAAATGTAAAAGTCTACGCTCAGCTGTAGTAACATTTAATATAATTACCTTGAAACAGGCGGAGATATATATTTATAGGCGAAACAAATCTTGCTCTGACGACGTAACCTACGCCATAAGTAGGTATCTAATGCTTGCTTGACGAAGAAAGGTGTTCCTTTCACGGCATCATCAAAAAGGACATAACTACCATGAATAGGAAAATACTTTGACTAAGAGAGTTCGATATATACGTATATATATATATATATATATATATATATATATATATATATATATATAGTAATTTATAAAATATATATGGCGATTAAGCTACACTGAATATTCTGCGTTTCATCCAACTATAGGATTCGTCAGGCTTATGCGCTTAATCGCCATATATATTTTATAAATTACTAACTGGCTCTACCTGCGTATTGAGCACTTTTGAAGTAAATACTTAAAGTTTACGCATAAATCTATACTTTCGTATAGTAAATTTATGTGAATAAATGAAATAGTTATATATATATATATATATATATATATATATATATATATATATATAAAGAAAGGATTACAGTAAAATTTACCAAAATGATCCAAGATGGCAAAACTAAAGTAAATTATAAATATTAAAGAATTAATATTTATAAAGTATTCTCAACCAGATGTAAAAGCTCGATAAAACCAAATAGGAGATAGAGCTTATAATAAGAACAAGTAGTTAATAAAACATGTTAAAAAACACTTTGAAAAAGAGTTAAAAACATATTTAATTTTAACAAGGAAACACTAAATAAATAGATAATCCTTAATCCGCGGTGTTTCGAAAAAATAGTTTCCTTCTCAATAGAGGTTAGGATTTAGCAACATGCAGGATTCCGCATGTTGCTAAATCCTACCCTCTTATGAGAAGTAATATATATATATATATATATATATATATATTTATATATATATATATATATATATATATATACAGTGCCGCCAAAAAGAAAGTTCCTTCTTGTCATTTTTTACAAAAAACGCAAATTTAAGCTAAATTTGTTGTAACTGTTTATACAACCAATACCTCATTTGATTCGCCTTTTATTCCTCTGTGATTTTATTTCTTCATATCTGGATTTTAATTGAAGTATCCTAGTGTTTACGTCAATTTAAAAAAGTAACTTCAAATCAAGAAGATAAAAAGAGTCTCAGCACAACAGAAAATTGTTATTTAAATGTAACTTTAGAACATTAATGCAGCACAAATACAACAAGAATACAATTAACTAGTTAGTATTTAGTAGCATAGCCATTCTGCAATTTGACAGCCTACAGATTTTATCGCATTCTCTTGAATTAGTCTGGAGCAATACTCCATTGAATGAACATCCCACTTCTCTTCTGTGTTCATCCAAAGTTCCTTCGGATTTGAAATTTTATCACTGCGTAACTGCTGCTTGATGTAATGCCATACGGTTTCGATAGGATTGAGGTCTGTAAATTGTGCAGATAAATCCAAATACTGAATATCATGCTCTTCAAGAAACCTCTTGACATTGCCAGCTGTGAGAATGTGAGCATTATCTTGCATAAAGCCGGGATTATCATCATAATTCTGGTTAAGATAGGTAAAAATACTCAATCAACATATTAGTGTACTTGATCGAATTAATTCGACCTTGCATGCGACCTATAGACCCTGGACCATTGGCACTAATAGCCCCCTCCCCACCAACACTGGATTTCCACGACCATGAACTGTTAAAATTCTCCGTCTTTCCTTCGTTGGGCGTATTGCCTACCAAGCCTGTTGAATTTGCTTTCGTCACTAAAAATCACTTTCGAATAATATGAAGAGTAATGATCTCCATTGCATTTGACGAAGTCCAGACGGTGCTGTGGGTTCTTTACAGAAATGATTAGCCTGCGTCGTGGAACACATCCTTGTAAATTAAATTTCTTCAATCTTTTCTAAACTGTAGAAAGAGCGCTTTTTAACCAGATTACAGTGTTGAATTTGAGGATCCGTTTCAAAACTGTTTTTGAAGCTGCGGATCTTGATAGCATTGTCTTCTCTGTAAGAACTAACTCTAGTCTTTTCGCCTCCGTTTTTAATATATGTATATATAAGTTTCGTGGTTCAATTTTAAATTCGAAAAAAAAAACAACATATAGAGACATATATTACATTTAAGAATTTATTGCTTGACAAAAGGAATATATAGAAAAGGTTATTTTAATTTCCTTAATTCATGGATTTTCAACAATGACTCATCAGAGTAAATGAAATGCAGTTAGCATATATATATATATATATATATATATATATATATATATATATATATATATGTGTGTGTGTGTGTGTGTGTGTGTGTGTGTGTGTGTGATAAAAACAAATGTGTAAAACATGTCAATTTTCCTCTTTAAATTATTTTCTTATGTATCTTAAAAATGATATTTGGTCCTGAAGTTTGTTGGTTTGTTGTTGTTCTTTTAGGGCATATCAACCCTTTTCAGGTTATTTAATGCCGAATCCAAAGATTTTGAAGAAAATTTTTTTTAATAGAATATATTCGTTGTTTTCAAGTCGGTTTCTATTTAACCCATAGTTGGGATCTTAACAGGTACTACCACTCCGGGTCAGAGTGGACCTGGGAGTAGTGCCAATTAAAGGGTGACTCCACACTCCCTAAAGCCTGCAAGCTCTCAAATTTCACTAGTAAAAATATTGTTTCCGTTCATTTTACATTGTCAAAATCCTCAAGCCGCTTGCATGCAGTCACTTAAAAGAACTTCAATAAAATTTTATTTTAATTGTTTAGGTATGTGGTAAATCTACGAATTGTCAACGATCTTAACAAAAACAATATTCTAAGTAACCGATGACATAGATTTGGCCATGCAGGGTAACCTGCTCTTGTGATAAGTCTAGTAACGAGTCTCTTTCTGGTGTCTTTGTACATAGAGAAATAACTCTCGACATATTAAAAGCCTTTAATGGAAACTGTGATATCACGATCTCGATAGAAATAGATTATCATATCTCTATATCGTCTATAAAAGTATCAATCAATGAACAAAATCCTAAATCATCTATAATATAAATATCATTTGTCTGTTAGTGTGTATGTATGTTTGTATGTCTGCCTAAAACCTTCAACGGAGGTTACGGATTTTCACAAGAATGGTATCGTTTTGAAGCTCGACCTTTCAGGCGACAAATATCGAAAGATTGGCCAAAAACATTACTTTCTTCACCCTCAACTGAACACTTTTGTTTTGTCGCCTTTTTTGCCAATATTTTCGAAAAATAATCCCCTCTTTTCAATTGCCTAGTCTTAATTCAAGCCTCTGCCACGTCCGCTTTGATGATGGGCACAACAGTTAACGAGTCATGTTTTTTCTACTTTCTTTTCCTCCATCGCGGTACGGGTTCGAGTCCGCCTACTACTACTTTTTTTGCACAACACACACCTCCAAACAACCGGGCAATGTCGGGCACCCAGACTAGTGTAGTATAAATAAAAGCGTACCTCCAAGGACCTGCTATGGATCTGACGCTTATTTTGAGGTTTTTATGCTATTTAAATCATTTTCTGATATAACACTGCATGTGCATTCACCTTAAATGTAACAGAGCGTGGATGCTAGTATGGAAGCTGTATTCAAATAACAGTGCTGTGTGCGAGGTTAGGTCAAAAATAAGGAAGATTGAGGAAGATTATTAAAAGAAGAACCTGTGCGCAAACCGGGGTCACGGTAGGGAAGATAGACAAATAGACGTGTTACACATCTGGGCCGAGAGCGGAGGAAAAGACACATGCTAAACATGGTCGAACAGGGACGGAGTACCAAGATTTGGACACATCAGAGTCTTGTTAAGGACATTGGAGTGCGAGAGGACGTTTGAACCAGTGACAATCCATTATTCATGAAAGTACCTGTAAATAAAGGCTGCTGCTTCAACTAAAAAAAAACAGGAGTCGATTTTTTTTTGTCTTAATGACATTTCGACTGTCTGCATATAACGTGTGGGTCCCGAGATTGGACATATAACGACACGGCTAAACAAAAGGTGTGCTGCGTTACACAAATAGTAGTATGATGAAGTTCTGGCTGAGTCATCACCGCCAAAGAATACTGAAGAATCTGTTCAGATAAACTTTACTGGTACAAACTACTAGTGCCCACTTGCTTATTCACGCATACTTATAATTTTTATGTTACGTCTTTCTGCGGTGTGATGGAGTTAAACAGCTATAATAATTACGGACTAAATAAATTCCAAGAGAAGTGACTAAAGAGAAGAGGAGACACCTACAACGGAAGAGCAATCAATCTCTCGTTTTTTTTCTTCTCTAAAAAAAGTTCCTATAAGCTATTTCTGTTTCATTGTGACCGAATAAGTGAGGTTCAGAGGACACGAGTTATAAGTTTTTACTCAAAACTGAAATATAATAATGTCGATAAATGATATAAAATCGGTTGCCAAGAAATAAAAATGCCGAAGACCTTGCTAGTTCTTTTATGTTTCATTTTGTAAAAATGAGTGATGAGGACAAAATTGATGGAGATGGCATTTAGATATGGTCGGCGAAAAAAGATGCTATGCAAATATTGAGGTCTCGGCAATCATCGCAAGTTTTTAAAAAGTTGAGTTTTTGGAACGGCAATATGATGGCTTCACTGTAATGTGAAACTCAGCCGAAAATAACGAGGTCAAAGTCACACGATATTCAGTCAAAGAAAGTCCTACTTGTTTGAATAGGTTCGTATCAAATAACAATCTCCAACTTATGGCATTGATGGAATTGTTGTCCAAGACATTATTTCTGGTCTGTGGATATTATTTCGTTGAGAATGTCTAGAGTTCCCGAGAGGGCAAATATGTTAATATGAATAATCAGTCCAAGGTGGACAGGTTTATCTACATCGACTATTATGGAATGATGGAACGGTAGTGTTGGAGGTTATAGAACATAAATGGACTATTCACTCAGATTACCTAAACGAATATATTAAAGAAATGTCCATGAACATTCCTATAGTCCCCGTTATGTATCAATACACAATGGATACCTCCTGTAATGGCGGGTATGCGTGCGATGATGAATCAATGGTTGCACAAGCACCATCCCAACCTCTATTGAGTCGACACGACTTGCTTACAATGCGGACGAGAAAACCAGGACAAAACAAAACATTACCTAGATAAACGGTAAGCACATATACTACATGTTATGCCAAAATATTCGCCCATTTCAGTACTGACCAGGCTCAAGGTGGCTTAACATTTCTAATCTTACGATATCTGGTGCGTCAACGTAGTCATGCCGGACATAATGCAAATTCAATATATATAACCATGCGTATAGCTACTTTATATTCAGACGTACGTTATCACCTTTTTTTTTAGCTTTGTAGACTCCTCCTTGCACCTCCTCTCGCACAGAAAAGCCGTTGCGAGTCTGTCTCTGCTCTATCATAATATGCATAGCAAATGGTTATCTGAACTACAATTTATTGTCTCACCCTGCAAAACTTTCACAACAAACACTCGTGTATTTACAACCTTTATCTGTGTATAAATCTAAACTTAAATATCATGAACAAAGTTTAGTTCCTTGAACTGTATAACTCAACATAGCTGGGCTGTTTTCTCGCTGACTACAATAAAGCCGTTTCAAGTATACTTTAAACAAGTTCTTTTGAAGCCGTACTCCTAAATGCTTTAATTTTACTCAATTTAAGCTACTACCGGTGTACGTTCTTGTCTCACTGATCAACTAACATTCATCGTTCTATGAGAAAAAGCATGGTTTGGTATTTAATCAAATGTCGCTAAGGTAAACATTCAGACTTTGAAATTTTAAAATAAAAACTAAGTTAGGGTAAAATGTTAAACAAGTATATTTCAAGAAGTGTCTTTGGTTTTTATTGATTTTGACAATATTTTGTTCACAGTCATTTCCATCGAAAGAAGATCGCAAATATTTATGACTTTAGAACAAATTACATTAGTACAACTATAACTAATACCTATATATATATATATATATATATATATATATATATAAATATATATATATATATATTATTTATATATATTATATATATATATATATATACTCGGGGTTTTTTTTATATTCAAAAGTAATGGACTAATGAATTCAACGAGGTTGTTAGATAGTGCTCAATAAAAAGAGCTGATAATACTTGTTTATTGTTATATAAACATGCTCACATCCCGCTGCTACAAATAGCCACTTGTTTCAATCAAACAACAGATATCATCAGGCAGCGACTTGACTATTCAAAAGTTCAATGAATAATGGATTTTTATTTTAGGTAGGAACTCTTTAGAAGTTGGAGTTAAAAAACTTAAAACACAGGACTTTAATTAAATAAAAAAGTAAAAAGGGAGAGGCAATTTAAATAAAGTTAAAAAATTACAATGGGGAGAGAGTGATTGAGAAGAGGAAAAAGGAATAGAGACAGAAATAGAGAAAGAAAATATAGAGAAAACAAAATAGAGAGAAAAAGAAGAGAGAAAATATATATATATATACATATATATACATATATATATATATATATATATATATATATACATATACATATATATATATGATATGGAGAAGAAAAGAAAAAAGAAATAAATGGTTATAATAAAGAGAATAAAAACTAGAAGGAAAAGGAAAGAATAATGAGATCTAGTTAAATAGGGAAAGAGAGAAAGTAAGAATTTGACAGTATATAGAAAAAGAAAAAGAAAAAGAAAAAACCTGCGTGTCAACCAATTTATGAACAATTATACAATTCAGTAATGAAACATATTATTACAAATACAAACAGAAAATACAATCCAAGCGTCAGAAATGAACGTGTCAAAAAAGGCAGTGAATGTATTCGGCTAGCATATTTATCCTCTTACATACGTCCACGAGTAAAATCAACGCAATTCAAACATACGTCTACCATTAATTAGGCCCTTTATACTAAATGATATAAGTTTAAAGTTTTCGCGTTTTTATTAGATAAATATATTTATATATATTTTATTCATATATTTATCTAATAAAAACGCGAAAACTTTAAACTTATATCATTTAGCATAAAGGGCCTAATTAATGGTAGACGTATGTTTGAATTGCGTTGATTTTACTCGTGGACGTATGTAAGAGGATAAATATGCTAGCCGAATACATTCACTGCCTTTTTTGACACGTTCATTTCTGACGCTTGGATTGTATCTTCTGTTTGTATTTGTAATAATATGTTTCATTACTGAATTGTATAATTGTTCATAAATTGGTTGACACGCAGGTTTTTTCTTTTTCTTTTTCTTTTTCTATATACTGTCAAATTCTTACTTTCTCTCTTTCCCTATTTAACTAGATCTCATTATTCTTTCCTTTTCCTTCTAGTTTTTATTCTCTTTATTATAACCATTTATTTCTTTTTTCTTTTCTTCTCCATATCATATATATATATATGTATATGTATATATATATATATATATATATATATATATGTATATATATGTATATATATATATATATTTTCTCTCTTCTTTTTCTCTCTATTTTGTTTTCTCTATATTTTCTTTCTCTATTTCTGTCTCTATTCCTTTTTCCTCTTCTCAATCACTCTCTCCCCATTGTAATTTTTTAACTTTATTTAAATTGCCTCTCCCTTTTTACTTTTTTATTTAATTAAAGTCCTGTGTTTTAAGTTTTTTAACTCCAACTTCTAAAGAGTTCCTACCTAAAATAAAAATCCATTATTCATTGAACTTTTGAATAGTCAAGTCGTTGCCTGATGATATCTGTTGTTTGATTGAAACAAGTGGCTATTTGTAGCAGCGGGATGTGAGCATGTTTATATAACAATAAACAAATATATATATATATATATATATATATATATATAATGAACTCATTTTTCCCTTCTGATTTGGACGTTAATAGGATTAAAAATAAAGACAATTTTATGCAAATGTAATACGCACAAACTTCAGTACAATATCTGAGGTGTGTTATAGGGCTATTACCTATTCACTTCCTCCATAATCGTAGATTCCTATATTCTCTCTGTTGAGAGTTCACTGCCAAAATTGATTAAGATCAATGGAAGTGGTAAAATATTTTCTCTCTAATAAATTCCTCCTTCCCCCGTCACCACTTAACACCGTTGCGGGATCGTCCACAAGAGACAGTTTCGAAGGAACACCGGTTTGGGTTGTCTTTACTTCGTAGTTGCTAAACAAACTGGAATAGAATTTAATTCTACTGGGTGAAAAGCACCATGGAGTTAACCGAATCGAAGGGTTATTTATGCCATTTATTTCGCTTGTCCCTTTTCGCTTTTCGCTGTGTTTTTTTTTGTTTTTATTTTTCCGAATACGTCCATCATTTCTTCCCCTGATTTATGCCTTTTGTTTTTCCGCTGGTTTTTTTTCCGATTTAAAAAAAAGCTTAACATCGCTTTTTTATTTTAATATTCAAACAAAGTTATTCGCTTATTCTTTAATTTACCCCCGCTTACACACACACACCGCCAAACAACAGGGTAATGCTGGGTAACCCCGCTAATAAATTAATGAATTAGAAACAAAAATACTTCATCAAACTTACACAGGATGGATTATGAAACTTTATTTCTAATGTAGCATATGCAACAACGAAAATTCTATTTTGAAATTTTTCAGAAAAAAAAAACGAAAAGGAGTATATATAAAAAAAATCAAGTGTTTCTGAACTACCAAGAAGTTCTGTTAAAATTTACGTGTGACCAAATTATTAAAATGCTTTGTTAAAAGTTATTTGTGAATAAGCTGTGGAAGTTATTTTTTTAAAAAAATTATGTGTCATCACGTCATTTAAAAAAATGATTGTGTTCTTTTTCAGTTGCAGCAATGCAATAAATATGACTTGGGTATAAATGCAACGTTATTTTCTCAACTAATATTTTTTACTTTTATCGCATTAATATAGAATATATTCAATTGTTAATAAAAGAAAGATTTTTTTTAAAATAATAACACTTAAAAGTGTTCGGCGATGTGGAGAGATACGAGACACGAAGTCGGCAGCAAGAGGTGTGAGATGAACAAAATTGCATTATACTTAATTATGTTTTGCATAAATATTAAATGACATAATATTGTTTCATTATTTTGCATTTTTAATATTAAAATTTTTTGAAGTCCGAGGTTTTCAACTGTTACATATATTATGAATATAAAACAACCCTAAATTTTGCTACTCGGGAAATAGCAACATAGATCGGTATTTAATAATTTGTGAGGTTAAATATATTTTTATTACCGACTAGAGTTTATTTCAGTAAGAATGAGATTGAACAATGTATGGTTGGTTGGTTGGTTGGTTGGTTGGTTGGTATGTTTAGCGAGCATATCGACATTCTTTGGGTCCTTTAATGTTGTATATAAGTTTTTATTTTGTTAATTTTTGTTGTCTTTTAAGTTGATTGTTTTCAAATTTTATTTATTTTCTATACTTATCGTCTTATTTTTATTAGGTTGGTTGTCAGTAAGCATATTCGAGTGATGCTTGGCTATTATTAGTTGATTTACAAAGGATTTGATTTTGTCATAGAGATTCGTTCTATTAAGGATTTTAAAATATTATTGGGGTTTTCATTTCTAAGTGGTCTTTTAGGTTTTGGGCCTTGTAAAAGTGTTCACGAATGTACATGAGGTCATAACAGTCCAGTAAGAAATGTTTCAGCGTATATGTTTCGTGGCATATTCTACATTCGGGTTGTTCTTCATTTTTTTTTTATCATATGAATGTCTGAGTTATAAATGTGTGTCTTATTGATTACGTGATAAGAGTACTTTTCCTTCCGTGTTTTTTGGAGGGGGTGTGATGGTTGTATTTTGAGTATAGGTTTCATTTTAAATAATTTGTTGTTTGGGCAGTTGCTCTAGATTTCTTGCAATAATTCTTGAATGAAAATGCAACATTATTTTTAACTATTACTTTACTTTCATTTCTTATTTAAGTTAACATTAATTTAAGATTTACTGATAATATCTGAACATAATTAATTTAATTTAACTCATGTATTTACTATTTATGACAGGTTATTCTATTATATATTCGAACGTACAAAGTTTCTGATTGTCAAATATTATTTGCACTTATTTGCCAATAAGTCCTCCCTTTGACAACGCACCTGCTTGTTTCAGGCAAAATGAAAATATACGATTCTATTTGCACATCATTTTAAATGCGTAACTCAATTATCTTTGCCTGATGTTGTCGATGTGATACATTCCGTGCATATATATATATATATATATATATATATATATATATATATATAAATAATATATGTATATATACACACACATATATATATATGTATATGGATATATATATACACACAGAGCGAGAGAGAGAGAAAGAGAGAGTGAGAGAGAGTGAAAGAGGGTTCATCGAAGGCTCTCACAATGGGAGAAGTAGACATACGCTGATACAGAAAAGAAGAGATAGAAAATTAATAATTTTACGATTAAATTAAAATAATCTTTCGTAAATTATATTTGCGTAAGGTTTAAGTTCATCACAGTGATTTACAGCGTGTATTTTTGTTCCATACTATATGCCGAAGTAATCTTTATCAAAACGTCGCTTTTTCAATCTCCTGTTTTAAATCCTAAGAAACTTTGGTTTATTTTGTCCTCCTTTTCAAACCCTAATTTTTTTTAAGTTATAAATTACTTTTATGCAGTTACCCTCTTTTATAAAAACTTATTGTTATTATCAATTTCAAACTTACTTCCAGTTACAATGCGTGCTAGGTAGTGAGTTATATAATGTACATTGCAATAAGGCAACCTGTGTCTTCTGTGTGTGATCTCTACAAGGAATTATCGAGCATAAATATATGCAATTTATGTTACTGACTGATTTTATATCTCATGTGAGGTTCAGTTAAGCTAGCTTACGAGGCACAATTATTGATGTGGAGTCTACGGTGAATGTTTTAATTGTTTGCAAATTAATAGCAGGGTTCCTCTCAGACAAATGTCCGGCTGTGTTTTACTTACTCTTTTTGTTATTTAGTTTTATATGAAAGTGACTGAGTTTTTACGTTTTGACAAGTACAAATAAGTATGACAACCCGCGTTAAGACGTGTTTTTGTTTGTACTGTTCTTATTTCTAATAAATTTGTAATAAATATAATATATTTAATATTTTTTATATATTAACTAAAATTATCTGAATCGTATAAGTAATCTTTAGCAAATATCAAACAAGTTCTTGTGGATATTCTTAATTAGAGTAATTATGCATAAACCAGGACAAAACTAAAACAAAACCAAATTGCCTCCTCCTTTGAGGTTTGCATTTACTAACATCCGTGGGCTTAGAACTAATTTAAATGATGTTGCAGCGTTTCTCCTAATAAACACCCCGGATATCTTAGCACAAAGTGAGACTTACCTACACTCCTCAATTCCCTCTAACATGCCCGGATATCTCCCACTCTGCCGTAAAGACTCTGACAGATATATGCACGGGATTGGAGTCTATATTCGAAACACCCTCTCCTTGACTAGAGAAACAAAACTAGAATCGGACGATCGAGCCTTTATGTGCTTTAGACTGAACATGCAACATCTATTAATTATTTTTATTTTCTCTACCGCTTTCCCTCGACCGATGAGTGTACCCTAATAAACAAAGTCTCTTACAGCATAGATACAACACTTTCCCTCGACACTCGCACACAAGTGCATGTATTTGGTGAATTTCGTGTCCACCAGAACAACTGGCTTGGATTTTCCACGTACACAAACGCAGCTGGTAGCACAACACATAGCTTCTCTATAACTCATTACCTATAACAGATGCTTACGTTTCCAACCCGTTTCCCTGACCAGCTAGAACAACACGTATCACTTTTAGATCTGTCTTTGGCCACAGTTCCCGATTATTGTGTTACGAATGCCGACAACCCACTTGGGAATGCTGATCGGGATAATAGGTGAAATCCTCATAAACTCTGGAGCAAAAACGGATAAGGCATTGCTCAAAACAACGAGATATTATTAAAAGGCTGACTGGAAAGCCATCAGGGATTATATCAGAGACGCCCCATGGCGAAATATCTTTTCATTTCCTGCTGAACAGTGCGCAAATGAGACCACTAAATGGTTCAAAACTGCAATTGAAACACATGTTCCCACACGGAAATTTTATAGCAAGCCCCACTCTCCCCAATGGTTTACTTTTACTTGTGTAGCTGCCATCGTGCAAAGGCAGCGTACGTACCGCATATTTCACCGACATGAGTCCAGTTCAAACAGACAGAAGTATACAGAAGCCAGAAATAACTGTAACAAAGAAATAGCGACAACTAAGAGAGAATTTACTGAAACCACAAAAAAAACGCATCGAAGCACAGAAATTAGGAACCCGTGAGTTCTGTAAAATCTACGACAGTGTAGTAAATAATGAGCACTCAATAATCCCCCACTATCCAACAATCATGAGGTTGTTTGCGCAGCAACTGAGAACGCTAACATTCTTGCCAGTCGGTTTGCCTCCAACTCCACACTGGACCCTGCTAACCCCCCCTCCCTTACTTTCCTTTGCGGACAGACGCCACACTAGAAAATCTGAAAATCACCCCTTCTCAGATGCATACTATCATAAAAAATCTTGACACTTCAAAAGCATGTGGACGTGATCTCATCCCGGGTATGCTATTAAAGTGCTCCGTTGATATAGCCCCGGTTCTCTTACGAATTTACCACAAATATCTTAATGAATCTTGCTTTCCTGTCTGCTGGAAAACTTTTTCTGTGGTACCAGTTTTTTCAAGCATTCTGGCGAAAGAACTGACCCAGTAAATTACCGCCCAATTAGCCTCCTCCCACTTTTCGCCAAAATATTTAAGTTAATAATTAACCAAGCTCTAGTCATCACCTTACAGATGCTAATCTTCTGATCGACCAACAATATGGATTTAGGCAAGCCCGTTCCACGGCAGACATCCTAACTGTAATCTCTGAGCGTATATACGATTCACTTGACAAAGCAGAGGAGGGTAGAGCGGTAGCTCTAGATATATCTAAGGCTTTTGACAGGGTATAGCATGAAGGTTTTCTCAGGAAAATCAGATCATACGGTATCATTTGAAGAATACTTGGCATAATTAAATCGTTCTTAGATTAGAGAAAAATCCAGGTTGTCCTCGATGGTCGTACATCTAAACAATATGATATAAATGCTAGAGTGCCCTAGGGGTCTATCCCTGGACCTCTATTATTCCTAATATTCACAAATTACCTCCCTGACAAAATTGTCTGTGAGATGGTTATATATGCTGATGACACCACGCTCTATAACAGACACGACAGGAAAATAAATGAACGCATATCTAAAGAAATGGCAAAAACACTAGAGGATTACCTCCAATCTGTAGTGGAATGGGAACAAAAATGGATGGTCACATTCAATGCTGCCAAGACTACACTTGTTTCCTTAACTAACTACAAGGAACCTTTTCTACCACCAATAGCAATGACCAAAGACTATTTACCTGAAAGTACTTCTTTTAAACTCCTCTGCCTTACGTTCACAGGAAACATGAGTTGGAAAAATTACATCGAGAGCATTGCCAGGACGGCTGCGAAAAAAGTAGGTTCTCTCTACTGTGCTAGAAAGCTACTAACGCCCTAAAGTATCCCGCAACTCTATAAGGCCACCATTTGCCTATGGATGGAGTATTTTTGTCATATTCGGACTGGTTCATCTTCTACTAGTCTAGATAAGGTTCAAAAGAGTGCCGCCAACCTAATAGGTCCTGAACTGTCGTCTAAGCTTCAGCCTCTGTCCCATCGACTAAATGTAGCATCCTTTTGCCTGTTCTACAAGTACTTTAATGGAAAATGCTCCGAAGAACTGCAAATACTAGTATGCTTTTGACGTAAATACCCCCGACAAACCCGATAAGCAGCAAAATTTCACCTCTTCACAGTTGAGATTACTAGATGCAAGAGAGCCTTCTACTCGAGGAGTTTCTTCCCCAGAACCGCTAGACTTTGGAATTCCCCTCCGAGTACCTGCTTTCCCAACTGTACTGACATGCAGAAGTTCAAGTGTAACATGAACCGACATCTTGCTTCCCAACTCCCCACATAGTATCCCTGTAGCTTATGTCCCTGGTAATAGCCCCCTACATCAAAGTGGCAATGTTCCTTGTTTGGGGTGAAAATGTAATAATAAAAAATTATGTGGCAATATTACAATTTGAAATGGATTTTAACCTACTGCGTTTTATGAACTACATCATAAGCATACATATGAACATTGCAAATATCCATTTTGTCTACATTATACCCTTCTTTATAACTTTTGATCTGACGACTATGTCTCTATTCTTTCTTCATTCACTTAACTTCACCATGGAATTTTCTTTTTAATCTTAGCTTTTTTTAAAAACTGTTCATGCAAATATTTTTTAGTTTGCAATACATGTGCTAAATAGCAAAATTTATTAATGCGCATAATATTATTAATTTGCTAAAACATTTCCTCTGATGACATGAGCAATTCATTGAAACTTCATGGAATAACAAAAAATACATGTTATTTCTTGTCCAATAATACATTGTCGAAAATATTTAAATTTACAAAATTGTGTGCCACTAAACACCCCAATACAGGTGCTAGTGTACTTATTGATCCGTGCTATTTATTAAGCTGTATTTTCAAGTGTAATTTAAGTTTTACGATATCTGTTTTTATTAAATTGTTAGGTGAAAGTACAGAATAGGTACACAGCACTCTCCCCTCTCTATGTTATATATGGCTTTCTAAATAATAACGTTATTAATTCAGGGCGGATAATAAGTGCATGAGTACGTTTATATATATATATATATATATATATATGTGTGTGTGTGTGTGTGTGTGTGTGTGTGTGTGTGTGTGTGACTGTGTCTGTGTCTGTGTCTGTGTGGACATAAATTACAGGCGCGCTTCCATCTATAATACATTTGACTTAGCCTGTCTCTGTTTTCCTGTCCTTTCGAATTTTGCTCGGAAAATGCCGGATCTGATCTGGTTGAAATTCTATATAGACATTTGTTACAATGAAGTGCACCGAATTAAGTATTTTATTATCCGTCCTCTGCACAGTAAGACATTTTCCTATCCTCCTGTTGCAGGACAAAGCTACACGGAAACAAATACGAAATTAAACTATTTTTAAACGCAATTTAAATGTAACAAAGTCACTGATACATTTGGTATTGGCAAAGCAGTTGGGCAAGTGTATTTATATAATTACTGAAGTTGAAAATCTTCGACGCATTTAAATGATATGGCTGCCGAAGAAAAATCTGATAAATTCTGGAGATTAATCGTCTTCATTTTAATCACGAACAAAGTTTATGAAGTTATCGTTTTTGTTCAGATGTGACACAATGACATTATCAATATTCCTGGTATATGAAGGAAATCATTTATTTTTTTATTTTTTTATTAATCTCTTGAGTTCAAAAATATTGCGATATAAAGGTGTGGTACTTCTGCAGTTTAAATCCGTTTTTCTGTGAGTCTCATTCACCACCGCCCGGCGAATGAGCAGACGGCACGAAATTGGAACAAAAAAGAAAGGAAGTTTCATTGCGCTTCAAACAATGAACGAAAAAAAATGATTTCCTTCAACCGGCAGAAACTACTATCCCTAAGAAAATAGCATATATTTAAAACACCACATATTTTCACCAAAAATGTTAACCCTAACTCTCCTCCCTCCAATATAAATGTAAAATATATTAAAAAAAACGTATTTTTAAAAAGAAATTTTTGCAAAAATTCCCGTAAAATATGCCATCATCGGCTGCTTACAAAAAAGATCAAAACATTTCCTTGGGGGGGAAATAAAAAGCACAAAAAATGTTAAAAAATAATTTTTAAAAGTACGCCTTTTATTTAAAAACAGAAGTTTTACGAAAAAAAATGTATATCCAAAAAAAAAAAAAAAATCTTTGTTCCTTAAATTAATCGGTTGCCAATCGGTTTGCCTCAAACTTCACATTGGACGCAGCAAACCACTTCTTTCCTGACTTTTCTTTGCGGACAGACGCAACCCTAGATGGTTTGAAAACCACGACTTCTCAGGTCCACGGTACATAAAAAACCTAGGTACCTCGATAGCATAAGACCCGCTCTCATCCCGGCTGCACTATCTAACAAATGCTCTACTGAGGTTGTTCCAATCCTCTTCAAACTATAGAACAAATGCCTTAACGAATCTTGCTTTCTTGATTGCTGGACAACTGCTTCTTTGGTATCAGTTTACAAGAATTCTGGCGAAAAAAGGACCCATTAAATTATCGCCTCATTAACCTCCTTCCGCTTATCTCCAAAATATTTGAGTCCATAATAAACCAAGCTCTTCTGACCGACCAACAATATGGATTAAGACAAGCGCGTTTTACAGTACATATCTTAACTGTCATCTGTGAACATATATGCAATAAACTGGACAAAGCAAATGCGGGTAGAGCGGTAGAGGTTGATATGTCTAATGATTTTGACAGAGTGTACTTCTCAGGAAAATCAGGTCTTAGGGTATCACTGGACGAATACTTTACATAATTAAATCTTTCCTAAATAGGAGAAGAATTCAGGTTGTCCCTGATAGTCGTACGTCTAAACAATATGATATTAATGCGGGTGTAGCTAAGGGATCTATATTTGGATCTTTATTATTCCTAATATTCATAAATGACCTCCCTGATAAAATTTTTTCTGCGATGAATATATTTGTTTATGATGATTTGTTTTTGTATAACAGGTACGGGAGGTGAGACAAATGAACACATATCTAAAGAAATGGCAAATACATTAGAGGATGACCACCAATCCGTAGAGGAATGGGGACAAAAATTGATAGTCACATTCAATGCGGCCAAGACTAAAATTGTATTCTTCAATAATTACAAGAAAGCTTCTCAACAACTAATAGATATGACTAATGTCACAGAAAAAAGGGCATAATTCAGAAGTGACCATTTGTCCCTCCTTTTTTTAATTTTGTTTTGAATATCTATCGGCCACACAACCCGCCCTACCCCATTGCTATCGAGACATTCAGCAACGAAATATCTGCGCGTTCACCATAAAAGAAAGCAAGTGAAACACCCCATCCCCTCTCCTCACCAAGTCATTCGTCAAAAACACGTGCCAAGGCCACGACGAGAAACCATCCAGAAACCCCACCTCCATCCCAAACGAAGCAGCGTGCGGAGAAAAGGAGGAAGGAAACCCCTTTTGGCGGGAGTTACGTTCGGGGAGGAAGAAGCAGTTGGGTCAGTTAAAAAAATAGAACTGATCACATCGCCGAACGAATGTCGATACTAAAAATGCGACAGATACCAGGCAATATGATTCGCTTCATAAATTGGAAGTTACGTCGACTTAAACCTCATTCCTGGAGTCGAAAACGGAACACAGCAAAACTATGAAAACACCTTGGCTCAGAGATATATGATACCTCCCCGAGTGGAGAGGACGCGATGAACAACTGAGTCTTATTCCTGGAGTCGAAAAGGGAACTCATCAAAAATACGAAAATAACTTGACTCAGATGTATGGGAATCAGACATCCGAACGTCGGTGGTTGAGAAAGTAAGCGAGAAAGAAAGACGGGGGAAGACAAGTGGGAAAACGAATTTCAAAGGATATCGACTGGCACGTCGGCGAAATGGGACTGTCTCACATTATAACATCGGAATATTGAATTTTGTCGGATACCTAAGCATCGGTTGAATGCATGTCCTCACAGCTAAGTATTGTTCAATTTCTCCCCCCCCACACCATATTTCACAAACGTCGACTAGCAGGACTGAATTGTTTTTTTTTTTTTTTTAATAATTTCTATTGCCTCATGACTCAACCATTTTTCCACGTGAAAAAGAAAAGAAAAGATAAAAAGAAAAGGGAAGGAAAGAAAAGAGGTTATGTTTATCTGAACAGTTTTCATTATTGTTGCCCCGCCCCCTGTTTGACCCGTTGGACACTGTCTGCGTGTGTTCTTATTATTATTTCCTTTTAATATTTTCTATTGGTTGTTGAATCTTAATGCACAATACATGACGTGTGTAATACATATACAACTGTGTTGTCCCTTTATTCACCACCTGGTATTTTGTCAACGGTAAATCTAATAAGAACATCCCACGACGGAACTGCTGTCCAGATCTGGGTAAAGTGCTACTTGGTTGTGATAATTTTACGGCCGGCACACACATCATTTTTTTTTTATTTTACGATACGTTTCGGGGATACATTCCCTTTTGGGATTTCCCAACCGGGATGTATCGTCACGCTAAAGATACATTACCTGAAAGTACTTCTTTAAAACTCATCGGCTTAGTCTTCACAAAGAACATGAGATACATTGAGAGCATTGCCAAAGCCGCTGCGAAGAACGTGGGCTCTCTCTACCGTGTTAGAAAGCCACTTATGCCTGAAAGTATCCTGTATCTTTACAAGGCTCCCATTCGTCCATGTATAGGGTACTGTTCTCACATTTGGTCTGATGCATCTGCAACTAGTCTCTTGCTCCTGTGCAGGGTTAAAAGAGAGTCGCCACCGTCATCCAAGCTTTAACTTCTGCCCCATCAACGAAATGTTGCATTGTTCTGCCTGTCCTTTTAATGGTGAATGGCTCGACGAACTACAAGCCTTTGTACATTTTCGACGTAAATAACCCCGACAAACCTGACAAGCAGAAAAATCCCATCCCTACACAGTGGAGATTCTTATATGTTAGACAACCTACTCTTGTAGTTTATTTCCCAGAATTGCTAGACTTTGGAACTTCCATCCGTGTTCGTGCTTTCCTAACTGTACTGACATGCAGAAGTTCAAGTGTAATGTGAACGGACATCTTGCTGCTCAATTCCTACATAGTATCCCTGCAATTTATTCCCCCGACAGTAGTCCCCTACATAAAAGTGGCACGATGCCTTGTAATTTAAGAAAAAGAAAATAAGAATACACGTAAAATCTCAATATTTGTTCAAAAATACAAAGAAACCAATCTTTTATTACAAAAAAACAACAAAAAACACACACACAACAAAAGTTGACAATAAAAAATAAAACAGTACATTTTTTTAATTTACTAGGCTAGGTACCTAGCGTTGCCCGGGTATTTGGAGGTGTGTGCTGAAAAAAAAAGTGATAGTAGGCAGGCAGGCTCGAACTTTTACCGCAAAGGAGGAAAAGAGCATGAATAAAACGTGACGTCGTTGCTGTTGCGGCCACCGCCAAAGCGGAAGTGACGTAGGTTTAAATAAGGGCTAGACAATCGAAACAAGGGTATGACTTTCGAAAATCTTGACGAAAAAAGCGCCCCTTCTTGTAAAATGTACCCAGTTGAGGATAAAGAAATTAATATTTTTAGCCAATTTTGCGATATTTGTCGTCGAAAGGGCCAAGCTTCAAAATGATGCCGATTTCGTGAAAATCCGTCGCCACTTTTAAGCATACATACATACATACATACATATATTTAAATAGACTGGTGAGATTTATATTATATACAATACTACTCGTGACCTGTTGGGTCAGTATGTTATATTTGCTACGGAATTTATGTATGGCGTATTTATCCAAGATAGCAAGAACGCCCGGCGTAGCCGGGCGTCTCTTCTATCTTGGATAAATACTTTTGCAGTTTTAATAAAAGAGCTACAATAATATCAGAGCGTCTCTATTTACGCTGAATATGTACAGAATGCCAACATAAATATATATTGCATGTGAATCAGTGTCCTGTGGAATTTTCACAGGTCCTGCGAGTATTTTATTATCATCTTTGTAATCCATTTTATTATACCGAATTGTAATTTCACTTAATCTTACTTGTACAGATTTTTTTCTGTTCGAATGTTATTATATTCAACTAATCATGATTAGATCTACTGAATTCTAAGATTCTATTGTTAGCATTGGTTTCTCATGTACATTTTTGTTGGAATTCTTTCTAGAAACACATCGGGTACTAACAGGAATGACCCCGTGGGGGTGGTTAAGACCTCTAAGTGATATGATTTCTTTTTGGAACAAAATTAATATGAAATTGGAACACACAGGTCGTCAGTTTATCTCATTGACGACTTGACCAACGTCACTTTCTCGCAACGGGGGACTGGCACAAGACAAGCACATTCACAATCTTTCTAACCCTTGAAAATCAATTCTGGCTAAAAATATGTTACATTATAAATAAGTTTTCACTGTTTTGCTCTTCCGTCCCCCTTTCGTCAGAAACAAACTACATTTTAACATTTTTTCACACTCTTTCTACTTAAGATTTGGAAAATGCCAACGTCCCTAAGCATGTCGCTAACAATTTAAAATGTGAACATTCAAAAGACGGTCAGAGATGCAGATTAACACAGTGGTCTCATGTAAGCGTTCGTTCATCTTATTAGCGATACTAGTATTTCCTGCTTCTACCACACCCATCGGTCATTACACTATTGAAAGCCCCGTTACCATCAGAATATTTATAAACACATTTTAACAGATATCTCATATTCTTACACGTCAACAAATAAGAAATAACTATATATATATATATGTATATATATATATGTTTATACATATATACATATATGTATATATATATATATATGTATATATATGTATATATATTCTGTAGGTATTAAGACAAGTATATATATATATATATATATATAGGTATTAAAAACAATTGTTTAACATTGTAATTATTTCCGCCTTTAAAGAATGCAGTTTCTTTTTTTACAATTGAGCGCTGTCTTTTGAAATGGATGAGTTGGCCATGTGTCCTTCGTGCGATATCGTGACACTTTAGTCGTTCTCTCAAAGTAGACCTTTCTAGTATAACGTTTATGTAGTTATAGATGTTTATTTCTACTTTTACATCGTAGTGATTGGGTTTGCACTTTACTAATGAAGACAGAAGTGACTTCGATCGGTGGCAATTATGACTTCCACGCACTGATTACTCATGAAGCACGAATATATATATATATATATATATATATATATATATATATATATATATATATATATATAAGGGCCATTATGAAAGTAAAGTCTCATACATTTTTTTAAATTACCAACTGTCGAGGAGCTACGAAAACAGGAGTTGTAGATTTACGACGAGCGGCGTTTGGGTTCTTCAGATTTTAATTTTTCTGCATAGTAACGACCATTGTTAATGCACCCTTGTAAAGAGTTTCATGAAACTTATCTGCTTCTGACGTACGTCAATGGCAATTGTTATTTTATAAGAGTACGATACTGTCAATTTATGCAGTAGAAACATTAAACACTTAGACCATGAATGCATTAGTTAAGTCATCATAACAATGCAATTTGCAATTCTTTTTTATCCATTCGGACGAAACACAAAATAGGAAGCATTACCTTTGGAACGCCTATCGTATACTTATATATATATATATATATATATATATATATATATATATATATATATGTGTGTGTGTGTGTGTATGTATATATATATGTATGTATATATGTACATATATATATATGTGTGTGCATATATATGTATGTAAAAATATGTACGTATATATATATGTATATATATGTATATATATAAGTATATATATATATATGTATATGTATGCGTGTATGTATATGTATGTATATAAATTTTCATAAATATCTGCAAACCAAAATAGCAGAATGTCTGCATTACCGATAACGTTTTTGTTTGTATGATCCTCTCAGATATGAACGCTTGACCAGATAAACTTATGAGAAAGTTGACATCTCCCGTGGGTGATGACCAGGGTTAGATCAGATCGGTTTTAATATCGTGTACAATAAGTTACTGGATGATAAGCAGACTAAAAAGGAATAATAGGAAAAATATATATACGCGTAAGGTTTCATTATTAATCGGCCACCGGCGATGCCTGTTTTTCTAATTTTATGCCAAAGTGACAAATCAGAAGAGCGGATAAGTTGAACGTACGTATTGGCACACACCTGATGGGTAGTAAAATTTTCTACGTTTTTTTTTTAAATATAGAATGATGCTGTTTTCTACAATATTACGTAAATCTTTGTTCGTCAAACGCCCCAATGTACAGCTTTAATAGAAGTATTAGTTTTTAATTACAAGAACACATCGCCATACAAACTTACGTTGAATGAGTATTTCTATCTTACTAATACGCTCATAATAAAATATAAATTTTATCTGAACCGTTGCATTTGAAAAGGCGAATAATTCTAAATACTAGCGAGATAAACGAAATCGCAGTATTCCTAATATTGGTTAATCAATTTGATGGCAAATGAATAGAAGAAAGGAGGAAAAAGTAAACACTCTAATTATACGAACGTCGTTCCAAAAAGAATGCTTCCTATTTTTATTCCGTCCCAATAGCAGTATCTTAATTGTGATGATGACTGAACATATGCATTCCTAAATTAAAAGAATCATCATTCGGTTGCAGCTATTTACGGTGTGGCACTCTAATAAGCCTACGGGTGTGAGTTAAAAGTAGAGATGTCTTCCTACTTACCTGCTCCCCCTCGAGAGCAGAGTTAAACACAAGACCATTTTTTTTATGTGGGGAAAATCCCCCCCCCCCAAAAAAAAAGGGGGCATTCTGGATAGGAACAAATATAAAAAATTGTGTCAGTCATGAAGAATTTATCTTTCACTGACAGACGTCATAAAAGATCAAGTGTAGCATCAGAACAGTTACTACATAAACTCATAGAAAAAGTTTCTTTAGAATGGTGGTGACTATTAGAAAAAGAAATTATGACCCATATTAGGTCGTTTGTTTTAGAGGTACCGATCTCGGTTTTGTTGCATTTCACATTTTCAGTTAAAAAAATAAATGCCATACTTTTGGAGCAACCCTCGTATCAAAACGCCTACTGCGGATTGTGGCTACCGACAGAGGGGATCGGTGAAGATGACAGCGTGACGCCATTTCCAGATTAACTTTGTAAAGGTTGCTTAAAGTCTCTGGTGTTTAACCACATGGTCATAGACATATGTTTCGTTGCCTTAGATTGTGGTCGTAGTAATTTTATGAAGGTAGTCCAAACGTGAATGTTTTTTCTTCTCCTAAAGAGAAAAAAAAACAATTCTTTATTTGGATAATTATATAATTGCAATTATTCTAACTGTACATTGGGATAATTTTAATCTAACAAAATATAACGTTAAGTGAACTTGTTTTTGAACTTTTGTTTCTATCGAGGGAAGTCGCATATTTCAGTTTTTTTAAACTGCAATACAAACAGTTTTAATATGAGAATATTTTTCAGTCCGTTCTTTTAATAATAAAGAAAACTTTTCATTTAGTATTTTCAAAATATTTTAATGTTAGAAACATTTTTACGACAGTTTTTTTATTTATTTTTTATTTGTTTATTTATTTTTTTTATTTTTTTTGTTTTGTTTTTTTAACTAAAAACGTTCGAGGAATAAATATTTTAGCACCGGGCGTTATTCATTTTTTTGAAATATATTTAAAACTTAAAGTTTTTGTGTGCTGGTTTTATAACATTTTACATGTAAATAACTCACGTGAATAAAATGGGAAATTAAATAGGAAATGCTCCATTTGTATTGCTTATGTGTCATGGTTCTGCCTACACACACACACACACACACACATACGCACACACAAACACACACATACACACACATACACACACACACATATATATATATTAACTGATAAAACAATCTAATTGAATGCAATTCTTTCTACGAATATGGATTATTGGATTATATTGGTGCAAAAATAATGTCGGTTTTTACGTATAGATATTTGATTAAAAATCGACATTATTTTGCACTAATTAATATTATATTAAATTATGGGTTTATTTTATTGTATAATACTGACCTATTGAAATAAATTTTATGTGAATTTATATATATATATATATATATATATATATATATATATATAGAGAGAGAGAGAGAGAGAGAGAGACAGAGAGAGATAAATAGATAGGTAGATAGATAGATAGATAGATATATGACTAGTTCATTTAATCACATAAATTAATATACGAAAGTATAATTCAATGCGTTAGTTTTAAGTACTTACTTCAACAGTGCTCAATACATAGGTAAGGCTAGGTAGTAAGTTATAAAAATATATATGGCAATTAAGCTACACAGAATATTTCGCGTTTCAGGAACGCTAGGCCTCGTCAGGCTTATGCATAAGCCTGACGCATCCTTGCGTGGATGAAGCACGGAATATTATGTGTAGCTAAATTGCCATATATATTTTTATAACTTACTACCTAGCCTTACCTACGTATTGAGCACTGTTGAAGTAAGTACTTAAAACTAACGCATTGAATTATACTTTCGTATAATAATTTATGTGATTAAATGAACTAGTCATATGTCTATATCTATCTATCTATCTATCTATCTATCTATCTATCTACCTATTTATCTCTCTCTATCTGTCTTTGCCATATATATATAAGTAGCAGTTTTAGTCATTTAGAACTGTTCACTGATTTTTTGACCAAATTTCAAACAATTATTAAAGTTATAGATTACCTGATCAGCTATATTGTGAAAATATGTATTCAATTTTCTTTCAGTAAAACAAAAGTTATGATGAATTTACTGGTGTTAAAAATCATAGAAAAAAAACGTAAGGGGGTGAGCAACGTTTTTTTACGACTGGTTGCCATAGATACCACGTCGTTTCAGCAACTACAGTTGCTACTAATTCACAGCTGTCGCGAAAAGAGATGTAACATGTGAAACAGAGAGCATGAAAACATGAAAAGGCAGATAATTGGGGGAATTTTATTGAAATCAGACAAGTGCCGTACATTATTATTATATATGCGATTGTTATGTTTATGGGGGCAAACGATAAGACTGATATTAAGCGAAGAACAATTGAATTTACAGGAAACCTGGAAAAAAATCATTGATTACAATATTAAATGCGAGCATGAAAAGTAATATGGTTAAGCTTAAACATGAAAAAGTAAAGGACGAGTTGTTAAAACTGGAAAAAAAGGAACAAGATATTTTATTAAAAAATATAATAAATTTATAGCTTAAAATATTGCAGCATTAATTTTTTTTTATTCGATTTATAACGTTTTATAATCAATTCTTAATGCTCGCATTTTTCTATTGTAATATATATATATATATATATATATATATATATATATATATATATATGTATCCTTTGAATTCTTATTCTCTCTTGGAATAAATAATATCGTTAGAATTCAAAAGATAGGACAGTTAAAGGCGCGTTTTTTTATTTTTATTTGCTGTTTAATTTTTTATTTTTCGTTTATATGTGTATATGTACTGACGTGGCACCTTCTCATTGGCTATACCTACTTTTCCTCCTCCTTCCTTTCTTTTCCATTCCCCTTTTCCCGATGCATGCTCATACTTCCACTACACCGATGAAGACTTAAATATCTGTCGAAAATTATGTACCTAAAAAAAAAAAATTGTTTAATGGTTTCATAATATTATTTTGTATTCCTGCATGTCACCAATTGAAAACGAATAAAGAAAAGTTATAAGCTTTTATACTGTTCGTATTCTTTTTTATACATTTTCATTCATATAAATATATATATATATATATAATGTATTTTTGAACATTTGAAAATGTTTACCAAACATAAATTTATTTACTAATTAACAAACGTTCATATAAATGCTGTAGAGAGTATTGTAAGCATTGTTAAATAATTTTAGTTTCGTCTATAGAAGAATGTTTTGGCAAAGTAAACAGGAGGTAAAACAATAATTATACAATCGATTTTTATTCCCTGGTGTTTTCCAATATTGTTTTTGCTTTTGTCTAATTTTAAATTCATACAAACGGTATTCTCTTTTCTTTATCGAACGGTGTGAAATTTTTGAATGTGCAAGACCCCAAAAATTCTTAGTTCTGTTCTCGGTCAACACTTAACGTGAAAATAATAAAAAAAAAAGAGTCGATGTTGAAAATGTTCTATGCATACGTTAAGCTGATGTCGTCATTTTCACACTCGAACTGAACTACAGCACCTGCCAACTTCCTCTTTGTGAGGGAAAGTATTTCGCGTTCATACCATCAGGCGGACACACGTGTATTTCACAAGAGGAATCAATGTTTTAGCAGGATTTGAGCTTTTAGATGAGATTATCTAGCTCTACCTTTAGACCGGTACAAGAAAAATTAAACAAGTTTTCCGATTAATTCGATTGTCAGATAGTTGTATTTTTTTTTTTTTTTTTTTGGTTTTTGTATTTTTTGTTTCATTTTGTTTTTGTCAACACACCTTCATGTACCAGTATAGAACGGGAACAAATTTTGATGGTTGATCTATTGTGAAATTGAAAGTTTTTATAGAAATCCTTTATAATTTCTTTATCTATCTATATATCAATCTATCTATCTATATATATATATATATATATATATCAATCTATATATATATATATTATACTGCTTTCTTCTCTTTTCATAACATCTTCCTCAAAACTATTCCATTTATTACCTTAAATGTGTATAAAATCAGCGTAATCGTTTTTGTTCATAATCTTGTATAATGGTGTTACTTAAGCATTTAACTTTAAAATGCCATGGCCTAAAAATATTTCACACTTATTTCCCTTTCACATCTTGTAATTAGGCTTCAGATTATGTTCTTGATAATGTAATAAAGTTTTAATATAACTTTAATCTGTATCTCCATGTTTACTTACATATCTATCTATCTATCTATCTATCTATCTATCCCTCTCCTCTCTTTCTCTCTCTCTCTCTCTCTCTCTCTCTCTCTCTATATATATATATATATATATATATATATATATATATATATACATACAAGTTGGGGAAGAGCAACTTGTTTATTGTGTTTTAATTGACTAAATAAGCAAGTTGCTCTGCTAAACCCGATATATATATATATATATATATAGAGAGAGAGATCTACATACATACATACATACATACATACATACATACACACATAGATACATATATATATATATATATATATATATATATATATATATATATATATATATATATAACCGCACCCTGTGGCTCAAATTGACGCAATGGGAAAAGTTCCAAAATGAAAAAACGCATGTTTCTTATAGGTTACATTTCCCATTTAGTATGGGTACACAGTTTGTGTTGTTCCATTTTCTTAGCTGATATAGAGATTGTCTAGTTTGGTGACTCTTGAATACGTAAAATATTTTTTTCACGTGAAAAAAACAGCCATTGTGTAGCTATTAGTCACACAATTGTAAAGATTGTTCCTTGAGCTTTGTTGATTGTTATTGCAAAAGACAATAAAATTGGAAAGTGCAATTTCCCGAAGTGTAATGGGGTATATGGTAGACTCATATGAATGCGTGGAATGAAGATATATGCACCCGTGATTGTTCTTTCTATTATATTGTTTTCAATTTTTTTTACTGTGCCATTGCAAAGCTTGGATTGGTTTATATTTCACAACATGATAATTAGTACGTAAATTTTCAGTTGCAGTACATGCGGTGACATCCCTGGCAAATCTAGTTGTTGGATTATTAACCATCTTATCTGCTTCCACAACTGTTTCTATGGATTTGTATGTGATTACTTCACTTGGAATTTTACGTTTCATATTAGCGTTAAATTTATGGATGTCATTGTATTGATCTGCAAGAATAGATCGTTCACTTAGTCCTTGAATTCGTATAATTAATTTGAATATCTGGACAACCCTTTTTAACCAATTTTTTAATGTTATAAAATTACAGAAATTAAGAGTCAAAGAATTTCGCCCTTAAGTCGGATCAGCCAATTTCCCATAAATGATGCAAAAATTTCTGTGCGGATCGAGTAGTCTACAACTGGACACGCATATTTTGAGTTAAGTTTAATGTTTTCACATACCACCAAAAAGTAGAGTATTTGAGGCAAGCATTACTTACATCTGCAAGCATTAATTTCATCTATATTGAGGAATTGCATGTAACATTTGTCTGGGATCTCCTGCAAGCAATATAACTGCATTCCCAAATAGTCTGACATTACCACGCTAATTTTGCAAGGACCGACCAAGAGCTTCAAATTATTTTTTGAGTGCCATTGTGCATTCATCGAAAACAATACGTTTGCATTTTTGCAATGTTTTTCCACATACTGGATGTTTTGGAGTTGTTGAACATGAGATTTTTGAAAAAAAAAAAATTAATAGTAGTTTTAAAGTAGAATAAGCAGTTCTTCTACTTGGTAACAAGGTAGCGGGTATTCCGCTTGCAAAAAGAGTTCTGGCTATGTCCTTTTATCACAGAATGGCTGCCGAAATAAATTTCATTGGAAAGGTTTTACCAGTTACCCCTGATGCTGTTCAAGGTAGCAGTAATTTCCAGATAACTTCTAATCTCACAGAAAGTAAATAAGGTGACTAAAATAGGATTTATCTATGTTTTGACAATGCCTGTTGCACTGTAATTAATTTAGGAGACTAAAATAGGATGAAGAATTAGAGATGGACAGATAGAGAGGAAGATATATTGACAGAAAAGAGAAAGCTAGAGATATATAGAGAAAGAGAAGGAGATAGAGAGAGATAGGGGGATATACAGAGAGAGGGAAGAGTAAAAAACAGAGAGGGAGCGAAACAGAAGAAGGAAGAGAAAAGGAGACAGAGGGGCAGTTAGAGATAGAAAGGGTCTCAGAGAGAGATGGAGAGGTTGATATATTGAGAGAGAGAGAGAGGGGGGGAGAGATCAATGGGGAGAGATATTACGAAAGAAAGAGAAAGAGGGTGGAAGAGAAACAGAGGGTGAACTACCCTTCACCGTTATTTTTTCGATGATTAGAGGAGAAATCCTTCGAGACTGAGGCACATTTGATTTTTGTTACTATCCAGAGTACCCTTTTTCAGGAGCTAGAGTATTCACACATGAGAAACCGACCTGGTTATCTGTACTTTCACCTAATAATTTAATAAACAAAAAAATATTGTAAAACATGACGTCAACAGCCGGATAACGTTGCCGATGTAATAATAACAAAGCTTTGTGAAAGAAATTATAAAGTAAAATTTTAAATGTAGAAACAAAACGTCAACAGACAAAACACAAAAAAAAAACAAAAAAAATTACCGTCCATTTGTATTTCTTATTAAATGTTTGTAGAAAATGCCATTTTTTTTGTAAAATAAATAAATTTTAAGATAATAATAGCAAATTCGTTCATTTTTACGACTTGCCCCAGCGTATTATAAACACCCCTATATGCCCATTTTAAATACGGCGTTTGGAATACCCCCCAATATCCCCATGTTAAGAACGACTTTCGAGGTTTAGGGGCTGTTTCATCTGAAAGCCGTTTTTAACATGTGGGATTATTGTGTTTATAATACGATGGGGCAAGTCGTAAAAATTAACAAACAACTTTCGAGTTAAAGTATTTTTTTATAGTTTAGAAAAAGTGAAACACACTTCTTTGTGTATTTTTTGCAACATTTAACAGCAAACAAAACTGGTGCAAATGTATTGCCGAATCCCGGCGAATAGTTTTATTTTTAATAATTTTCTGTTATGGCGGGGAGGAACACTTAAAGTAGAAAAGGCAGAAAGAAAAAAATTAATACAATTTTATCTATAAAACAAACAAACTGGAAAAATCGTATACTATCGATATGAAAAGTCACTAATAAAATCAGATTCAATATAAACTGGAAGTATTTCCGTTATGTAGTCTCGGCTGAAATCGAAACCGAAAAGAAACGATGTCGAAAAAAGTTTTTTTTAATATGGTATTATGTTTTACTTTTTAATATTTAAAAACACCGTTAGGTTAGATACAATCATTCTTGCAAAATATAACGAAAAACGGATTTGTAGTTTTCTAGTTAAGTGAAGCCGAACAAACCAGACGTTTCATTTTTATACATATAGATGTATAATGCAATCATGAAGGGAAGACGAAAACTTATGATTAAAGTGTTAAAGTAAAATCCACGTTTAAAATAAAATTAACGGAGTGAAGAAAATAAAAAGGGGGAAATGGGGGAGTCTGCTGACCGGTTTCGTCCTCGCTTATCAAAGCTGTATAGAGGGATTTGAGTGAAAAAAGTGTTAATGTTTCTAATATTCTAATGTATTGCTTTGCATTGAGTGACTTCTCACATCTAATATGTTCCCCGACTCCTGTTGCAGTAAAAGTTTCCCATACCATTATCCTCCCATTCCCGTATTTAACGGTAGTTTTTATGCAACTTGGCGAAAATCTTTCTCCATTTCTTCGATTGCACCGTTCAGGAGCATCGGGGCACCACTACCAAGACAAAATCTTAATTCATCTAACCAGAAAACATTCCTGAACCAGTCTGTATTTTGTTGACATAACACGAGAAAATCTCTTTCTATCATTTATGTTCTGTCGTTTGGGTTGCCCATACAATGCGCAAGGTCTTATATGTGGGGTTGTCCCCATATATGGTCGTTGCTTGCAGTATCTGCGGAAAGATACTACGCTTTGATCATGGACAAAAGGCCAAGAAAAGGGTATTTATTTGCTCCCGCACCGAGCAAATTAGGCACAAGGCCGATTTTTAATGTGAGGAGTGAAGTTGAAATCGGGACCAGCTCCCCGGGGAGTAGGGAAGCCGGATAGTGCCAATTGGTATGAAGGGTTGGTATTTATTTGCTCTCCCAACGAGCAAATTAGGCACAAGGCCGATTTTTAATGTGAAGAGTGAAGGGGAAATGGGGACCAGCTCCACGGCGAGTAGGGGTGCTGGATAGTGACAATTGGTATGAAGGGTTGCCCCTACATTGACCAAGGTCTTATATGTGGGGTTGGTATTTATTTGCTCCCCACCTAGCAAATTAGGCACAAGACCGATTTTTAATGTGAGGAGTGAATGGGGAAATGGGGACCAACTCCCCGGGAAGTAGGGGAGCTGGATAGTGACAATTGGTATGAAGGGTTTCCCCTACATTGACCAAGGTCTTATATGTGGGGTTGCCCCCACATATGGTCTTTGCTTGCAGTATCTGCCGGAACATATACTACACTTTGATGGTATTTATTTTCTCCCCCACTGAGCAAATAAGGCACAAGGCCGTTTTTAATGTGAGGTAAAAACCAGCTCCCCTAAAAGTAGGCAAAAAGGGGGCACTCTGGTTACCAAAAATAATAATTGTCCCAGTATAGAGGGTTTCCCCTCCATTGACTGGTACAAATTATCTTAAGTGCAGCATCTGCCGGAACAGATGGTATTTATTTGCTCCCCCACCGAGCAAATTAGGCACAAGGCCAATTTTTAATGTGAGGAGTGAAGGGAGGGGGAAGGGGAAAAGGGGAAGAGCTCCCGAGAGGTGGGAAATGGGAGCTGGTTAAAGGTCAAGCATGTGGGGTTGGCCCCACATCTGGTCTTTGCTAGTCATAGCTTGCAGTATCTTCCGGAACAGATGGTATTTATTTGCTCCCCCACCGAGCAAATTAGGCACAAGGCCGATTTTTAATGTGAGGAGTGAAGGGAGGGGGAAGGGGAAAAGGGGGACCAGCCCCCGAGAGGTGGGAAATGGGAGCTGGTTAAAGGTCAGGCATGTGGGGTTGCCCCCACATCTGGTCCTTGCTAGTCATAGCCAGTCATAGCTTGCAGTATCTGCCGGAACAGATGGTGTTTATTTGCCCCCCCCACTGAGCAAATTAGGCACAAGGCCGTTTTTAATGTGAGGTAAAAACCAGCTCCCCTAAAAGTAGGCAAAAAGGGGGCACTCTGGTTACCAAAAATAATAATTGTCCCAGTATAGAGGGTTTCCCCTCCATTGACTGGTACAAATTATCTTAAGTGCAGCATCTGCCGGAACAGATGGTGTTTATTTGCTCCCCCACTGAGCAAATTAGGCACAAGGCCGTTTTTAATGTGAGGTAAAAACCAGCTCCTCTTAAAGTAGGCAAAAAGGGGGCACTCTGGTTACCAAAAATAATAATTGTCCCAGTATAGAGGGTTTCCCCTCCATTGACTGGTACAAATTATCTTAACTGCAGCATCTGCCGGAACAGATCGTATTTATTTGCTCCCCCACTGAGCAAATTAGGCACAAGGCCGTTTTTAATGTGAGGTAAAAACCAGCTCCCCTAAAAGGGGTCACCCTGGTTACCAAAAATAATAATTGTCCCAGTATAGAGGGTTTCCCCTCCATTGACTGGTACAAATTATCTTAAGTGCAGTATCTGCCGGAACAGATGGTGTTTATTTGCTCCCCCACTGAGCAAATTAGGCACAAGGCCGTTTTTAATGTGAGGTAAAAACCAGCTCCCCTAAAAGTAGGCAAAAAAGGGGGCACTCTGGTTACCAAAAATAATAATTGTCCCAGTATAGAGGGTTTCCCCTCCATTGACTGGTACAAATTATCTTAAGTGCAGCATCTGCCGGAACAGATGGTGTTTATTTGCTCCCCCACTGAGCAAATTAGGCACAAGGCCGTTTTTAATGTGAGGTAAAAACCAGCTCCCCTAAAAGTAGGCAAAAAAGGGGGCACTCTGGTTACCAAAAATAATAATTGTCCCAGTATAGAGGGTTTCCCCTCCATTGACTGGTACAAATTATCTTAAGTGCAGCATCTGCCGGAACAGATGGTGTTTATTTGCTCCCCCACTGAGCAAATTAGGCACAAGGCCGTTTTTAATGTGAGGTAAAAACCAGCTCCCCTAAAAGTAGGCAAAAAGGGGGCACTCTGGTTACCAAAAATAATAATTGTCCCAGTATAGAGGGTTTCCCCTCCATTGACTGGTACAAATTATCTTAAGTGCAGCATCTGCCGGAACAGATGGTATTTATTTGCTCCCCCACCGAGCAAATTAGGCACAAGGCCGATTTTTAATGTGAGGAGTGAAGGGAGGGGGAAGGGAAAGAGGGGACCAGCTCCCGAGAGGTGGGAAATGGGAGCTGGTTAAAGGTCAGGCATGTGAGGTTGCCCCCACATCTGGTCTTTGCTAGTCATAGCTTGCAGTATCTGCCGGAACAGATTGTATTTATTTGCTTCCCCACTGAGCAAATTAGGCACAAGGCCGTTTTTTAATGTGGAGAGAAAGGGAGGGGGGAGGGAGAAAGGGGACCAGCTCCCGAGAGGTGGGAAATGGGAGCTGGATAGTAACTGTTGGTATGAAGGGTTGCCCCTACATTGACCAAGGTCTGATATGTGGGGTTACCCCCACATATGGTCTTTGCTTGCGGTATCTGCCGGAACAGATAATACACTTTGATCTTGGCCAAAAGGCCAAGAAAAGCTTAAAAAGCTAAGAACAGCATCTATTACCAACAGACCTTTGATCTTAACCGAAAAAGCCAAGCACAAAAGTGTTACGAACTGCCGACAAACCGATCGACCGACAGACCGACCGACCGAGTGATTATCGAGTCGCTTGCACGCGACTAAACATTAAAATCAGAGAAAGAATATCTTTTATTCATTAAAGGGACGCATTGCGTAGGAAATTAAGCTTTCCAATAAATATATTTAAAAATCGCGGTGCTTAGCTTTTTATATATTACTTTTTTTTATGTAAATATGACAATACACGCAGAAATATGAATTATATAAGGTCATTTATGTATAGCTACCGTAAATATACGCACAGTTTTACTGTTATTCGCTTTGTCTTGACAATAATAGCGATTAATTTGGACATTTGCGAACACGATTATTCAATTCTATTTATCTTCTGTAATAAAAAAAACTATTCTTTTCTATTTCAATGCTCATGAATGTTAATGTCCAGAAATCAATCTATATTCCCCCTTGCTAAATTTTCACAGAAAACTCGACTAGGTACAACCACTATCAAAAATTCCCCCACTTTCTATCTGCGCTTAATCTTAACGCGTATTCTATGAACGAATCTTCTTTCCTTGAACTGCTTCCTTGTGGAACACTGTTCCACTGGCCTGCTTCCCATTCGATTACAATATTGTAGGCTACAAGTCCAATTAAAAAAAACTTCTTGTTGAGCCATCCCCTTAAATAATCGAAATTCTACCAAATCTACACCATTAACGATCACTACACCAACATCTTACACTCAGAAACCGTTATCCTCGAGTAGCAAACAAGCCGTGATATGTAGCGACTCCTTTGAAAACAGATGAAATTTTTCATTGTATTCGAAATGTTAGTTGGTTGGTTGGTTGTTTTTGTTTTACGGCATATCAACCCTTTTCGGGTTATTGAATGCCGAATCCAAAGATTTTGAAGAAAAAAAATTAATAAAATATATTTATTGTTTTCAAGTCGGTTTCTATTTAACCCATGGTTGGAACCCTAACAGGTACTACCACTCCGGGTCAGAGTGAACCTGGGAGCAATGGTAATTAAAGAGTGGCTCCACACTCCCCAAAGCCCACAAGCTGGGGCCTCACCACTGAATATAGTTTAAGGTCATATCCAGGACCCGAAATGTTAGTAAATGTGTACAATTTTTTAGGCAGTTTTTATTTATCTTTAAAATTCGTTCATGTAAATATTGTATGTTTACCAAGGTCGAACAAAATTGCCACGCGTTTTCTAGTTTATATTGAATTGTAAATCATAGTCGAACCTAAATAAAGTTTTATTTCTGCATTGAATAATTTCCGCGTCTTGACATAAACATCTAAAACAATCGCGTAGCATAATTGTTCCTCTGGAATAATACGTCCAAATGATACACGAATGGAAATGGGTGATAATTATCTATCTCGATAATATTTGGCGCAATTGATGTTGCCTCAAAGGTGCACCAGATAGAATTGATTATTGCAATTACATAATGAGCACCAGTCAGACATTATTATAGATAATTAGGCACGATTCATATGGTCATTATAGAAGAACCAGTCCGAGATTTAGATCATTCATATTGTTATCTGATATTTAACTTAAAAGTAAGTTCAAATGTAAATTGATTGTAATGTTCTGAGAAATAAAACCACAGAGACGTGTCATCGGGAACCAAGAATTGATTCGTGTTGTCCTCTCTCTGTCTCTAGGGATGAAGCTTTGGGAATAGGATGCCCATGATAATATTCGGGTATAAGTTTGAAGCCTCTGTATGGAACGTTTCATGACTTGCACAGATAATAGTATGGAATTTTTTGGGTATAATATTAAATTTGAATTTCTTTATATGATATCAGTTATAAATATATAAATTCTACTTGGCTTGGCTTTCGGACATTGTTTCTTTTTCTTTTTTTTCTTTTTTTTACATTTTCACCCCATACAAGGCATATTGCCACTTTGATGTAGGGGGCTACTAGCAGGGACCTAAGTTCCAATGGTACTATGTAGGGAGTTTAGCAGCAAGATATCTGTTCATATTACACTTGCACTTCTGCCTGTCAGTACAGTTGGGGAAGCAGGAAACCGGAAGAGAATTTCTAAATCCTGCAGGTCTGGGGAACAAGCTATTAGAGTAAAACGCTTTCTTACATCTAGGGATCTCAACTGTGTAGGGGTGGAACTTTGGTGTTTGTCGGATTTGTCGGGATATTTTCGTCGAGGTGGTATAAGTGCTTGTAGTTCGTCAGAGCATCTACCATTAAAATACTTATAAAACAGGCAGAGGGATGCAACATTTCGTCGGTGGGACAGGGGCTGAAGTTTAGATGACAGGTTGGCGACTCTCTTTTGGACCGTGTCCAGGAGTGAGAAATTAGTAGCAGATGCACCAGCCCAAATGTGACAGCAGTACTCCATACATGGTCGAATTATGGCTTGTACAGGATACTTTCAGGCATAAGTAACTTTCTAGCACGATAGAGAGAACTCACTTTATTTGCAGCAGCCTTAGCAATGATCCCAATGTATCTATTCCAACTCATGTTTCCTGTGAACATTAAGCCAAGGAGCTTGAACGAAGTGCTCACAGGTAAAGTATCTCTAACCATAGCTATTGGTGGTTGGTAAGGATTCATGTAATTATTAAAGGAAACTAAATTTGTCTTGCCAACGTTGAACGTTATCATCCATTTATGACCCCATTCCACTACAGACTGAAGATCTTCCACTAAGGCTTCAACCATTACTTTAGATATGTGTTCATTAGTTTTCCCCACGTGCCTGCTATAGAGCGTGGTGTCGTCGGCAAATATACCCATCTCAGAGACAATTTTATCAAGAAAGTCATTTATGAATATCAGAAAAAATAAAGGTCCAAGGATCGATCCCTGAGGTACACCCGCATTTATATCAAAGGTTTTGGGCGTACGCCCATCGAGGACAACTTTGATTCTTCTCTCATTTAAGAAGGACTAATTATGCTAAGCATTCGTCCAGTAATACCATAGGATTTTATTCCATGAGAAGACCATCGTGCCATACCATGCCAAAAGCCTTAGATATATCTAGGGCTACTGCCCTCCCCTCCCCGGCCTTATCCAGTGCTTGGTGTAAGCGCACATGGATAACAGTCAGAATATCTGCAGTAGAACGGATTTGCCTAAATCCATATTGTGGTGTGACAGAAGTTTAGCAGCTGTAAAGTGGTGGGCTACAGATTGATTAATTAAGGACTCAAATATTTTGACGAGGAGAGGGAGGGGGCTAATTGGGCGATAATTTAATGGGCCAGTTCTTTCGCCAGAGTTCTTGTAAACTGGTACCACAGAAGCAGTTTTCCAGCAGTCAGCAAAGCAACATTAGTTTAGGAATTTGTTAAAGAGTTTAGAGAGAAGAGGACCGATCTCAGCGGAGCATTTTTTAATAACACAGCTAGGAAGAGGTCAGGTCCACATGCTTTTGAGGTGTCTAATTTTTTTATAATATCATGTACTTGGGAGGGCGTGATCTTTTGATCATCTAGAGGGGGGTTTGTTCGCAGAGGAAAATCAGGCAAACTCCATGAGTGTTTGATAGTGGGAGTATTGTCGATTGCCCATTATTTACTACACTGTTATAGATTTTCTAGAAATCACGAGTTCCTAATTTTTGCGCTTCAATGCGTTTCCTGGTGGTTTCAGTGTATTTACTCTTAGCTGTTGCTACTTCTTTCTTGCAATTATTTCTGGCATCTATATACCTTTGTCAGTTTGTAGAGGACTTATGCCGGATAAATCTACAGAATGCATGTTGCTTCGGAGCAATGGCAGCTGCGCATGTAGAAGTAAAACATTGGGGAGAGTAGGGGTTACTATAGAATTTCCGTGTAGGAACATGTGCTTCAAACCATACAGTAGTCTCATTTGCGCACTGTTCTGCTGGAAAAAAAGATATTTCCCCATGGGGCGTCTCTGATGTAATCTCTAATGGCTTCCCAGTCGGCTTTGTTGTTTTGAGCAATGACTCTTCAACTTGGTTTAGAGTAATGTCTATCATTATTACAGTGTGATTAGGATTCCTAGGTTGACAATGAGCATTTGTTACACAATCATCAGGAACAGTTGTCAGAAATAGATCTAAAAGTGAGGTTCGCTGGTCCTGGCGATCTGGGAGACGGGTCGGAAATGTTTCTGTCTGTGTCGGGGAATGGGATATAGCAAAGTTATGGATGACGCTACCAGTTGTGTCAGGGTAGTTAGAGAAGTCAAGCCAATTTCTGTGGTGAGTATTAAACTCACCAAATACATGTAAGGAAGAGTGCCACATCTATGCTGCCAGAGACATGATTGATTATAGTACAGTCCTGAGTTGATGGAAAGTGATAAAGAAAATACAGGTAGCTAACGCTATGTTGTAAAGTTAGTTTAAAGCACATGACAGGCTGGTCACCTGATTCTAATTTAGATTCCCTAGACATGGGGAGGGTGTTACGAATATAGACTCCAAGTCCGTGCATGTGTCTGTCAGTGTCCTTACGACAAAGTGGAAGATAACCAGACATGTTAAAGATATTAGATGGGATGGGGGAGTGCAAGTCAGTTTCCCTTAGTGCTAATATACCCGGAGAGTTTTCTAGGAGAAATGATTCTACGTCATCTAAGTTAGTTGTAAGTCCTCGGATATTTGTAAATGCAAGCCTCAAGGGAGGAGGCGAATTGTTTGAGTGTGTGTCTGGTTTAATGTTTTTTTAACTGAGCTCTAATTTGATTTTATTTCATAGTTTTTTCAGATCTAGGGTGAGGTGTTAGGCAAAAGGGATGTGCAAAGCCACCATCATGCAAACGAGTAAACAATCAGCCGGTTCCTCATCCACAGGAATGTCGCATCGGGAATGCCCACCAGAGATGCGTGCAGGGTCCCTTTCCATGTGCGATATGGAACTACAAACATCCTGACATTATACAACAGTCCGACAGGAGTGGCCCAGTCCAATCATGTTAGCATGTATGGTAAACAAACATCTCAAAATGTCCAGGTGTAGGGAGAGGGAATGAGACAAATTCTGATTAATGCGTCTTTAATATGGACTTGTAAGTTATGGTTTCCGTAGACAACGTAGGCAACATCTAAATTCTGTTTAAGACAGGAACTGAAATTGCTGCTGATAACTTGGTAAGTTTGTTGGTCGTCACGTTGCATTGTATGGGAGGTTAGGGTTAGGGTTACGGTTTGGGTTAGGGTTAGGATTTGGGTTAGGGTTAGGGTTAGGGTTAGGGTTTGGGTTAGGGTAAGGGTTAGGGTGAGGTTTTGGGTTAGGGTTCGGGTCAGAGTAAGGGTTAGGGTTTGGGTTACGTTATGGTTACGGTTAGAGTTAGGGTTAGGATTAGGGTTAGTGTTAGGGTTTGGGTTAGGGCTAGGGTTACGGGTAGAGTTAAGGTTAGGGTTAGGGTTAGGGTTGGCGTTAGGAAAAGGGTTAGGATTAGGGTTAGGGTAAGGGTTAGGGTTTGGGTTAGGGTTGGGGTTAGGGTTAGGGTTAGGGTAATGGTTAGGGTTAGGGCTAGGGTTAGGGTTAGCGGTGGGGTTAGGGGTTAGGGGTTAGGGTTAGGGTTAGGGTTAGGGGTTGGGGTTAGGGTAAGGGTTAGGGTAAGGGCAAGGGTTTGGGTTAGGGTTAGGGTTAGGGGTAGGGTGAGGGTTAGGGTTGGGGTGAGGGTTGGGGTTAGTGTTAGGGTTTTGGTCAGGGTAAGGGTTAGGGTTAGGGTTTATGTTAGGGTGAGGGTTAGGGTTAGGGTTAGGGTTTATGTTAGGGTGAGGGTTAGGGTTAGGTTTGGGCTAGGGTTAGGGTTAGGGTTAGGGTTTGGGTTAGTGTTAGGGTTAGGGTTAGGATTTGGGTAAGGGTTTGAGTTAGGGTAAGAGTTGGGGTTAGGATTTTGGTTGGGGTTAGGGTAAGGGTAAGGGTAAGTGTTAGGGTTAGGGTTAGGGTTAGGGTTTGGGTTAGGGTTAGGGTTTGGGTTTGGGTTAGAGTTTCGGTAAGGGTTAGGGTAAGGGTAAGGGTTAGGGTGTAGGGTTAGGGTTGGGGATAGGGTTAGGGTTTGGCTTAGGGTTAGGGTTAGGGTTTGGTGTAGGATTGGGTTAGAGTTAGTGTTAGGGATAGTGTTAGGGTTTGGGTTAGGGTTAGGGTTAGGGTAAGAGTTAGGGTTATGGTTAGGGTTAGGGTAAGCGTTAGGGTTAGGGTTAGGGTTGGGGTTGGGGTTAGCGGTGGGGTTAAGGGTTGGGTTAGATTAAGGGTTAGGGTTAGGGTAAGGGTAAGGGTTTGGGTTAGGGTTAGGGTTTTGGTAAGGGTTAGGGTTAGGGTTAGAGTTAAGGTTAAGGTTAGGGTTTCGGTTGGGGTTAGGGTTAGGGTTAGGTGTGAGGTTAGGGGTTGGGTTAGGGTTAGGGTTAGGGTTAGGGTTAGTGTTAGGGGTTTGGTAAGTGTTAGGGTTAGGGTTAGGGTTAGAGTTTGTGTTAAGTTTTGGGCCAGGGTTAGGGTTAGGTGTAGTGTTGGGGTTACGGTTAGGGTTATGGTTAGGGTTGTGATTAGGCTTAGTGTTAGGGTTAGGGTTAGTGTTAGCGTTAGGGTTAAGGTTAGGGTTAGGGTTTGGGTTAGGGTTAGGGTTAGGGTTAGGGTTTGGGTTAGGGTTAGGGTTAGGGTTAGGGTTTGGGTTAGGGTTGGGTTAGAGTTAGTGTTAGGGTTAGTGTAAGGGTTTGGGTTAGGGTTTGGGTTAGGGTTAGAGTTAAGGTTAGGGTTAGGGTAAGGGTTAGGGTGAGGGGTAGGGTTAGGGTAAGCCGTGGGGCCAGGGGTTGTGTTAGGGTTAGGGTTAGGGTAAGGGTTAGGGTAAGGGCAAGGGTTTTTGTTAGGGTAAGTGTTAGGTGTAGGGTGAAGGTTATGGTTAGGGTGAGGGTTGGGGTTAGTGTTAGGGTTTCGATTAGGGTTAGGGTTAGGTTTGGGGGTTGCTTAGGGTTAGGGTTAGGGTTAGGGTTTATGTTAGGGTGAGGGTTAGGGTTGGGTTTGGGTTAGGGTTAGGGTTAGGGTTTGGGTTAGTGTTAGTGTTACGGTTAGGATTTGGGTCAGGGTTTGTGTAAGGGTTAGGGTTAGGGTTTTGGTTGGGGTTAGGGTAAGGGTAAGGGTTAGGGTTAGGGTTAGGGTTAAGGTTAGGGTTAGGGTCAGGGTTTTGGTTAGGGTTAGGGTTAGGGTTATGTTTTGGGTTATGTTTTGGGTTATGGTTAGTGTTATGGTAAGAGTTAGGGTTAGGGTTAAGGGTAAGGGTTGGGGTTTAGGGTTAGGGTTGGGATTAGTGTTAGGGTTTTGGTTAAGTTTTGGGTTAGGGTGTGATTAAAGATTAGGGTTAGGGCTAGGGGTTGTGTTAGTGTTAGGGTTGTGGTTAGGGTTAGGGTTAGGGTTTGGGTTAGAGTTGGTGTTTGGGTTAGGGTTAGTGTTTGGGTGTGGGTTAGGATGAGGGTTAGGGTTTGGGTTGGTGTAAGGGTTAGGTTTAGGTTAGGTGAGGGTTGGGGTTAGGGTTAGTGTTAAGGTTAGGGTAAGCTTTGGGGTTAGCGTTAGGGTTAGGGTTAGTGTTAGGGTCAGGGTTATGGGTTAGGGGTAGTGTTAGGGTTTGGGTTAGGGTTAGGGTAAGGATTAGGGTTAAGGTTTTGGTTGGGTTTAGGTTTGGGGTTAGGATTAGGGTAAGGTTAAGGTAAGGGTTAGGGTTAGGGTAAGGGTTAGGGTTAGGTTTAGGGTTAGGGTTAGTGTTAGGGTTTTGGTAAGTGTTAGGGTTTGGGTTAGGGTTTTAGGTTTTGGTTAGGGTGAGGGTTAGGTTTTCGGTTTGTGTTACGGTTAAGATTAATGGTAAGGGCTAGAGTTAGGGTTTAGGTCAGGGTAAGGATTAGGGTTAGTGCTAGGTTCAGGGTTAGGGATAGGGTTAGGGTAAGGGTTAGGTTTAGCGTTAGCGTTTTGGTTAGGATTTAGGTTAAGGTACGGGTTAGGGTTAGTGTCAGGGTTAGGGTTGGGGTTAGGGTTAGGGTTAGAATAAGTTTTAAGGTTAGGGTTAGGGTTAGGGTTGAAGTTTGGGGTAAGGTTAGGGTGAGGGTTTGTGTTAGGTTTGGGGTTAGGGTTTGGGTAAGGGTTAGGGTTAGGGTTTTTGTTAGGGTTTGGTTAGAGTCAGTGTTATGGTTATTGTTAGGGTTTGGGTTAGGTTCAGGTGTAGATGTTGGGTTAGTGTTGGGGTACGGGTTAGGGTTAGGATTAGGGTTGGGTTTAGGGTAAGATTTAGAGTTTGTGTAGGGTTAAGGTTAGGGTTAGGGTCAGGGTATTGGTTAGGGGTAGTGTTAGGGTTTGGGTTAGGGTTAGGGATAGGGGTTAGGATAAGGGTTTTGGTTAGGGTTTGGTTTGGGGTTAGGATTAGTTTTAGGGTGAGGTAGGGGTTAGGGTTAAGGTTAGGGTAAGGCTAGGGTTAGGGTTAGGGTTATGTTTAGGGTTTGCGTAAAGGTTAAGGTTAGGGTTAGGGTTTGGGTTTTGGTTGGGGTGAGGGTTAGGGTTTGGGTTAGCATTACGGTTAGGGTTTAGGATAAGGGTTAGAGTTAGGGTTTAGGGTTAGGGTAAGGGTTAGGGTTAACGCTAGGTGCAAGGTTAGGCTTAGGGTTAGGGTATGGGTTAGGTTTAGCGTTAGCGTTTCGGTTAGGATTTGGCTTAGGGTAAGGGTTAGGGTTAGTGTTAGGGTTAGGGTTAGGGTTAGGGTTAGAGTTAGAGTTAAGGTTAGGGTTAGGGTTAGGGTTAGGGGTAAGGTTAGGGTACGGGTTTGGGTTAGGGTTAGGGTTAGGGTTTGGGTTAGGGTTAGGGTAAGGGTTTGGGTTAGGGTTGGGTTAGAGTTAGTGTTAGGGTTATTGTTAGGGTTTGGGTTAGGTTCAGGTGTTGATTTTGGGTTAGTGTTAGGGTACGGGTTAGGTTAGGGTTAGGGTTAGGGTTAGGATTTTGGTTAGTGTTAGTGTTAGGGTTAGGGTTAGGCTTAGGTTTAGAGTTAGAGGTAGGGTTAGGATTAGGGTTAGGGTTAGGGTAAGGGCTAGAGTAAGGGTTAGGTTTGGGGTTAGGGCTAGGGTTGGGGTTAGGGTTAGGATTTCGGTTAGGGTTACGATCAGGTTTAGGGTAAGGGTTTGGGTTAGGGTTAGGGTAAGAGTTAGTGTAAGGGTTAGGGCAAGGGTTAGGGAATTGTTAGGGTTTTGGTTAGGGTTAGGATTAGGGGTAGGGTTAGGGTAAATGTTGAGGTGAGGGTTAGGGTTAGGGTTTGGGTTTGGGTTAGGGTTAGGGTAAGGGTTAGGGTTAAGGTTTTGGGTTAGGGTTAGGTTTGGAGTTAGGATTAGGGTAAGTGTTAGGGTTAGGTTAGGGTTAGGGTTCGGGTTAGGGTAAGGGTTAGGGTGAGGGTTTGGGTTAGGTTAGGGATAGGGTGAGGGTTAGGTTTAGTGTTAGGGTTTGGGTTGGGGTTAAGTTTATGGTTTGTGTTTGGGTTAGGGTTTGGGTTAGGGTTAGGGTTAAGGTTAGGGTTAGGGTTTGGGTTAGGGTGTGGGTTAGGTTTAGGGTTTGGGTTAGGTTTAGGGTAAGGTTTTTGGTTAGGGTTAGGGTAAGGGTAACGGTTATGGTTTGGATTAGGTTAGGATTAGGGTAAGGGTAAGGGTAAGCGTTGAGGTTAGGGTTAGGGTTAGAGTTAGTGTTTGGGTTAGGGTTAGGGTTAGGGTAAGTTTTAGGATTAAGGTTTTGGTTAGGGTTAGGTTTGGGGTTAGGATTAGTGTTAGGGTAGGGTTAGGTTAGGGTTGGGGTCAGGGTTAGGGTTAGGGTTGGGGTTGGGGTTAGGGTAAGGGTTAGGGTTAGGGTTAGGGTTTGGGTTAGGGTAAGGCTTAGGGTTAGGGTTTTGGTTTGGGTTAGGGTGAGGGTTAGGGTTTGGAAGGCGTTGGGGTTAGCGTTAAGGGTTAGGGTTTGGGTTTGGGTTAGCGTTAGGGTTTAGGGTTATGGCTAGGGTTAAGGTTAGGGTTAGGGCTAGGGTTAGGGTTAGGGTTAGAGTTAGGGTTAGGGCAATGGTTAGGGTTAGGGTTAGCGTTTCTGTTAGGATTTAGGTTAGGGTACGGGTTAGGGTTAGTGTTAGGGTAAGGGTTATGGTTAAGCTTAGGGTTAGGGTTAGGGTTAGGGTAAGTTTTGGGGTAAGGGTTGGGGTTAGGGTTAGGGTTAGTGTTTGGGTTAGGGTTAGGGTTAGGGTTTTGGTTAGGGGTGGGTTAGAGTTAGTGTTAGTGTTAGGTTTTGGGTTAGGGTTAGGGTTAGGCTTAGGGTTAGGGTTGGGGTTAGGGTTAGGGTTAGGGTTTTGTTTAGGGTTTTGGTTAGGGTTTTGTTAGAGTTAGTTTTAGGGTGAGTGTTAGGGTTAGGGTGAGGGTCAGGGTTTGGGTAAGGGTTAGGGTTTGGGTTAGGGTTAGGGTTAGTGTTGAGGTTAGGGTTGGGTTAGGGTTAGGGTTTGGGTTAGAGTTAGGGTTAGGGTTAGGGTAAGGGTTGGGGTTAGGGGTTGGGTTAGGGTTAGCGTTTGGGTTAGGGTTAGTGTTAGGGTAATGGTAAGGTTTTGGTTAGGGTTAGGTTTTGGTAAGGGTTAGGGTTAGGGTTAGGGTTAGGGTTGGGGGTGGGGCTGTTGGGTTGGTCAGGGTTAGGGTTAGGGTTAGTGTTAGAATTAGGGTTAGGGTTAGAGTTAGGGTTAGGGTTTGGATTTGGGTTAGGGTTAGGTTTAGGGTTAGGGTTAGGATTTGGGTTACAGTTAGGTTCAGGTTTAGGGTTAGGGTTAGGGTAGAGTTGTGGGTAAGGGTTAGGGTTAGGGTTGGGGTGAGGTTAGGGTGAGGGGTGGGGTTAGGGTTAGGGTTAAGGTTATGGTTAGGGTAAGTGTTCAGGGTTAGGGTTAGGGTTAGGGGTAGATTGAGGGTTAGGGCTAGGGTTAGGGTTAGCGTTAGGGTTAGGGTTAGGTTTTTGGTTAGGATTATGGACAGGGTTAGGGTAAGGTGTAGAGTTAGGGTTGGGATTAGTGGTAGGGTTTGGGTTAGGGTTGAGGTTAAGGCAAGGGTTAGGGTAAGGGTTAGGGTAAGGGTTAGGGTAAGGGTTAGTGTAAAGGTTTTTGTTAGGTTTAGCTTTGGGGTTAGGACTAGAGTAAGGGTTAGGGTTAGGGTCAGGGTTAGGGTAAGGGCTACGGTTAGGGTTAGGGTTAGGTTTAGGGTAAGGGTTAGGGTTTGGGTTAGCGTTGCGGTTAGGATTTTTGTCAGGGTACGGGTTAGGGTTAGGGTCAGGCTTAGGGTTAGGGTAAGGGTTAGAATTAGAGTAAGGGTTAGGGTCAGGGTAAGCGTTAAGGTTTGGGGTAGGGGTAGGGGGTAGGGTAAGTGTTAGGGTTAGAGTAAGAGTTTTGGTTAGGATTAGGGTTAGGGTTAGGGTTAGGGTTTGTGTTAGGGTTAGGTTAGGGTTAGGGTTAAGGTTAGGGTTAAGGTTTGGGTTAGGGTTAGGGTTAGGGTTTTTGTTGGGGTTAGGGTTTGGGCTCGGGTTTGGTTTAGGGTAATGTTGTGGTTAGGGTTAGGGTTAGGGGTGGGGTACGGAATCGGGTTAGGGTTAGGATAAGGGTTAGGGTTAGGGTTAGTGTTAGGGTTAGAGTTAGGATTTGGATGAGGGTTAGGGTTAGGGTTAGGGCTAGGGTTAGGGTTAGGGTTAGGGTTAGGGTTAGGTTAGGGTTAGGGTTAGGGTTAGAGTTAGGGTTAGGGTTAGGTTATGGTTAGGGTTAGCGTTTAGGGTTAGGGTTGGGGTTAGGGTTAGGTTTAGGGTAGGGGTTAGTGGTTTGGTATGGGTTATTGTTAGGGTAAGAGTGAGGGTTAGGGTTAGGGTAAGAGTTAGTGTAAGGTATCGGTTGGGGTTAGGGTTAAGTTTTGGGTTACTGTTAGGGTTGGGATAAGGGTTAGGGTAAGGGTAAGGGTTAGGGTAACGGTTAGGGTTAGGGTTAGGGTAACGGTTATGGTTTGGGTTAGGTTTAGGATTAGGATTAGGGTTAGGGTTAGGGTTGAGGTTAGGGTTAGGGTTAGTGTTAGAGTTTGGGTTAGGGTTAGGGTTAGGGTTAGGGTTAGAGATAGGGTTAAGGTTTTGGTTAGGGTTAGGTTTGGGTTACGATTAGTGTCAGGGTTAGGGTTAGGTTAGGGTTAGGGTTAGGGCTAGGGTTGTGGTTAGGCTCAGGGTTAGGGTTAGAGTGAGTGTAAGGGTTAGAGTTGGGGTTAGTGTTTTGGTTAGGATTTTGGTTAGGGTACGGGTTAGGGTTAATGTTAGGGTTAGGGTTAGGGTTAGAGTTAGGGTTATGGTTAGGTTTAGAGTTAGAGTTAGGGTTATGGTTAGGGTAAGAGTTAGGGTTAATGTGATGGTTATGGCTGGGTTAGAGTTAGGGTTAGGGTTTGGGTTAGGGTTTGGGTTAGGGTTAGGGTTTGGGTTAGGGTGAGGGTGAGGGTTAGGGTTTAGGTTAGCGTTGGGGTTAGGGTGTAGGGTTAGGGTTAGGGTTAGGGTGTAGGGTTAGGGTTATGGTGAGGGTTAGGGTTAGAGTTAACGTTTCGATTGGGATTTGGGTTAGGGTACGGGTTAGGGTTAGTGTTATGGTTAGGGTTAGGGAACGGTTAGGGTTAGGGTTAGGTTTTGAGTTAGAGTTAGGGTTGTGTTTAGGGTTTGGGTTAGGGTTAAGGTGATGGTTAGGGCTGGGATAGGGTTAGGGTAAGTGTTTGGGTTAGGGTTAGGGTTAGGGTTAGGATTTGGGTTTGGGTTAGGGTGAGAGTTAGGGTTTGGGTTAGCGTTAGGGTTAGGGTTTTGGGTTAGGGTTAGGGTTAGAGTTAAGGGTTAGGGTTAGGGTTAGGGTAAGGGTGAGGGCTAGGGTTAGGGCTAGGGTTAGGGTTAGGTTAAGGGTTAGGGTTATGTTTAGCGTTTCGGTTGGGATTTGTGTTAGGGTACAGGTTAGGGTTAGTGTTAGGGTAAGGATTAGGGTACGGGTTTGGATTAGAGATAGGGTTAGGGTTTGGGTTAGGCTTAGGGTTAGGGTTAGGGATTGGGTTAGGGTAAGGGTGAGGGTTTGGGTTAGGGTTGGGTTAGAGTTAGTATTAGGGTTAGTGTAAGTGTTTGGGTTTGGGTTAGTGTTAGGGTTAGATTTAGTGTTAGGGTTAGGGTTAGGGTTGAGGTTAGGGTAAGGGTTTGGGTTAGGGTTAGTGTAAGGGCAAGGGTTAGGGTTTTGTGTTAGGGTTAGGTTTGGGGTTATGATTAGGGTAAGGGTTAGGGTTAGGTTAGGGTTAGGGTTAGGGTAAGTGTTAGGGTGAGGGTCTGGGTTAGGGTTAGGGTTAGGGTTAGGGTTAGGTTTAGGGTGAGGGTTTTGGTTAGGGTTAAGGTTAGGGTAAGTGTTCGGGGTAGGGTTTGGGTTAGGGTTAAACTTAAGGTTAGGGTTAGGATTTGGGTTAGGGTTTGGGTTAGGGTTAGGTTTTTGGTTAGGGTAAGGGTAAGGGTAACGGTTAGGGTTTGGGTAGGGGTTGGGATTAGGGTAAGGGTTAGGGTTAGGGTTGAGGTTAGGTTAGGGTTAGGGTTAGGGTTTGTGTTAGGGTTAGGGTTAGGGTAAGTTTTAGGGTTAAGGTTTTGGTTAGGGTTAGGTTTGGGGTTAGGATTAGTGTTAGGGATAAGGTAAGGTTAGGGTGGGGGTTAGGGTTAGGGTATGGTTATAGTTGAGGTTAGGGTTAGGGTTAGGGTTGGGGTTAGGGTAAGGGTTAGGGTAAGGGTTAGGGTTAGGGTCAGGGTTAGGTTTGGGATTAGGGTTAGGCTTAGGGTTAGGGTTTGGGTTTGGGTTAGGGTGAGGGTTAGGGTTTTGGTTAGCGTTAGGGTTAGGGTTAAGGGTTAGGGTTAGGGTGAGGGTTAGGGTTAAAGTTTAGGGTAAGGGCTAGGGTTAGGGTTAGGGTTAGAGTTAGGGTTAGGGTAAGGTATAAGGTTAGGGTTAGCGTATCGGTTAGGATTTAGGTTAGGGTACGGGTTAGGGTTTGTGTTAGGGTTAGGGTTAGGGTAAAGCTTAGGGTAAGTAGGGTTAGGCTTAGGGTGTGGGTTAGGGTTAGGATTAGGTTTGCGGTAAGGGTTAGGGTTAGGGCTAGTGTTAGATTAGGGTTGGGAGTAGGGGTAGGGTTAGGCTTAGGGTTGAGGTGAAGGTTATGGTTAGGGTAAGGGTTAGGGTTAGGGTTAGGGTAAGGGTTAGTGTAAATGTTTTTGTTAGGGTTTGCTTTGGGGTTAGGATTAGGGTAAGGGTTAGGTTTAGGGTCAGGGTTAGGGTTAGGGCTAGGGTTTGGTTAGGGTTAGGGTAAGGGTTAGGGTTAGGGTTAGCGTTGCGGTTAGGATTTTGGTTAGGGTTAGTGTTAGGGTTAGGGTTGGGGTTAGGGTCAGGCTTAGGGTTAGGGTTAGGGTTAGGGTTACATTAAGAGTAAGAGTCAGGGTAAGGGTAAGGGTTACGGTTAGGCTGGGGGTAGGGGTAGGGTAAGTGTTAGTGTTAGGGTAAGGGTTTTGGTTAGGATTAGGGTTAGGGTTAGGGTTAGGGGTAGGGTTAGGGTTTGTGTTAGGGTTAGGTTAGGGTTAGGGTTAAGGTTAGCGTTAGGGTTTGGGTTAGGGTTAGGGTTAGATATAGGATTTTAGTTGGGGTGAGGGTTTGGGTTGGGGTTTGGGTTAGGGTAAGGTTGTGGTTAGGGTTAGGGTTGGGGGTGGTGTATGGAGTCGGGTTAGGGTTAGGGTAAGGGTTAAGGTTAGGGTTAGTGTAAGGGTTAGGGTTAGGTTTTGGCTTAGGGTTTAGATTTGGGTTAGGGTTACGGTTAGCATTAGGGTTAGGGTTAGGATTTGGATAAGGGTTAGGGTTAGGGTTAGGGTTAGGGTATGGGTTAGGGTTAGGTTTTGGGTTAGGGTTAGAGTTAGGGTTAGGGTTAGGTTAGGGTTAGTGTTAGGGTGTAGGTTTAGGGTTAGGGTTAGGGTTAGGTTAGGGTAAAGGTTAGTGTTAGGGTTTTGGTTAGGGTTAGAGTTAGAGTGAGGGTTAGGGTTAGGGTAAGAGTTAGTGTAAGGTTTCGGTAGGGATTAGGGTTAGGGTTAGGGTTACTGTTAGGGTTAGGATAAGGGTTATGGTTTTAGTTTGGGTTTGGGTGAGGGTTAGGGTTAGGGTGACGGTTAGATTTAGGGTAAGGGTAACGGTTAGGGTTAGGGTTAGAGATAGTATTAGGGTAAGGGTTAGGGTTAGGGTTGAGGTTAGGGTTAGGGTTAGTGTTAGGGTTTGGGTTAGGGTTAGGGTTAGGGTTAGGGTAAGGGTTAGGGTTAATGTTTTGGTTAGGGTTAGGTTTGGGGTTACGATTAGGGTCAGGGTTAGGGTTAGGTTTTGTTAGGGTTAGGGTTAGGGCTAGGCTTAGGGTTAGGGTTAGGGTTAGAGTGAGGGTAAGGGTTAGGGTTAGGGTTAGGGTTTCGGTTAGGATTTGGTTAGGGTACTTGTTAGGGTTAGTGCTAGGGTTAGGGTTAGGGTAAGGGTTAGGGTTAGTGTTAGGTTTAGAGTTAGAGTTAGGGTTATGGTTAGGGTTAGGGTTAAGGTGATGGTTAGGGCTGGGTTAGGGTTAGTGTTAGGGTTAGGGTTTGGGTTAGGGATAGGGTTAGGGTTGGGGTTTGGGTTAGGGTGAGGCTTAGGGTTTGGGTTAGCGTTAGGGTAAGGGTGTAGGGTTAGGCTTAGGGTTAGGGTTTAGGGTTAGAGTTAGGGTTAGGGTTAGGGTGAGGGCTAGGGTTAGGGTTAGGTTAAGGGTTAGGGTTAGGGTTAGCGTTTCGGTTGGGAGTTGGGTTAGGGTACGGGTAAGGGTTAGTGGTAGGGTTAGGGTTAAGGTAAGGGTTAGGGTTAGGGTTAGGTTTTGAGGTAGAGTTAGGGTTAGGGTTGGGGTTAAGGTTATGGTTAGGGCTGGGTTAGGGTTAGGGTAAGGGTTTGGTTTAGGGTTAGGGTTAGGGTTAGGGTTTGGTGTGGGTTAGGGTTAGAGTAAGGTTTTGGGTTAGCGTTAGGGTTAGGGTTTAGGGTTAGGGTTAGGGTTAGAGTTTAGGGTTAGGGTTAGGGTTAGGGTTAGGATCAGGGCTAGGTTTAGGGTTAGGGTTAGGGTTAGGGTTAGGTTAAGTGTTAGGGTTAGGGTTATCGTTTTGGTTGGGATTTTGGTTAGGGTACGGGTTAGGGTTAGCGTTAGGGTTAGGATTAGGGTACGGGTTAGGATTAGAGATAGGGTTAGGGTTTGGGTTAGGGTAAGGGTTAGAATTAAGGGTAGGGTCAGGGTTTGGGTAAGGCTTAGGGTTAGGGTTTGGGTTAGGGTTAGTGTGAGGGTTTGGGTTAGGTTTGGGTTAGAGTTAGTGTTAGGGTTAGTGTTAGGGTTTGGGTTAGAGTAGGTGTTAGGGTTATAGTTAGTGTTAGGGTTAGGGTTAGGGTAAGGGTTAGGATTAGCGTTAGGGTTAGGGTTAGCGGTAGGGTTAGGGTTAAGGTTAGGGTAATGGTAAGGGTTTGGGTTAGGGTTAGGATTTTGGTAAGGGTTAAGGTTAGGGTAAGGGTTAGGGTTAGGGTTAGGGTTAGGGGTTTGGTTGGGGTTAGGGTTAGGGTTAGGGTTAGGGTAAGGTAAGGTTTGGGGTTAGGGTTAGGGTTAGGGTTAGGGGTGGGGTTAGGAATCGGGGTAGGGTTAGGGTAAGGGTTAGGTTAGGGTTAGGGGTAGGGTTAGTGTTAGGGTTGTCGTTAGGATAAGGGTTAGGGTTTAGGTTAGAGTTAGGGTTAGGGTTAGGGTTAGGGTAAGGGTTCGGGTTTGGGTTAGGGTTAGGGTTAGGGTTTGAGTAAGGTTTAGGGTTTTGGTTAGGGTAAGCGTTAGGGTAAGGGGTAGGGTTAGGGTTTGGGTTAGGGTTAGGGTGAGGGTTAGGTTTGTGAGTAGGGTTAGGGTTAGCGTTAGTGGTAGGGTTAGGGTAAGGGTTACGGTTAGGGTTAGGGTTAGGGTTAGTGTTAGGATTAGTTTTAGGTTTAGCGTTAGGATAAGGGTTAGGGTTAGGTTTTTGGTTAGGGTTATAGTTAGGGTAAAGGTTAGGGTTTGGGGTAGGGTTAGGATTAGGGGTAGGGAAAGGGTTAGGGTTGAGGTTAGGGTTGAGGTTAGGGTTAGGGGTTGGGTTAAGTTTAGGGTAGGGTAAGGGTTAGGGTTAAGGTTTTGGTTAGGTTTAGGTTTGGGGTTAGGATTAGGGTTAGGGTTAGGGTTAGGGTTAGGGTTAGCGGTAGGGTTAGGGTTAGGGTAAGGGTTAGGGTTAGGGTTAGCGTTTCGGTTTGGATTTGGGTTAGGGTACGGGTTAGGGTTAGGGTTAGGGGTAGGCTTAGGGTTAGGGTTAGGGTTAGGGTTAGGGTTAGCGTTACGGTTAGGGTAAGGGTGAGGGTAGTGTTAGGTTTAAGGTTAGGGTTAGGGTTTGGGTTAGGGTTAGGATTAGGGTTAGGGTTTGTATTAGGGTGAGGGTTAAGGATTTGGTTAGGGTTGGGTTAGAATTAGTGTAAGGGTTAGGATTAGTATTTGGGTTAGGGTTAGGGTTAGGTTTAGGGTTAGGGGTTATGTTAGAGTCAGGTTTAGTTTTAGGGTTAGTGTTAGGGTTTGGGTTAGGGTTAGGGTAGGGTTAGGGTGTGGGTTGGGGTTAGGGTTAGGTTTAGGGTTAGGTTTAGCGTTTGGGTTAGGGTTAGGGTTTGGGTTAGGGTTAGGGTTAGGGTTAGGGTTCGGTTAGGGTTAGAGTTAGGGTTAGGGTTAGGGTTAGGGTAAGGCTTCGGCTTAGGGTTAGGTTTTGGGTTAGTGTTTGGGTTTGTGTTAGGGTTAGGGTTATGTTTGTCAAATTATAATCAGCATGACAGAGTCAAAAGGCAGCGCAAGCCTACATTGTATATCAACTAAATATTTTGCGGATAATGTCAGCCTAGATGAAACGTTTACCTCCAGCACCCTTACTAGTTACATGCCCACAAGGATAGACATAGAAACAGAAAATGTCCGACTTCTCTTGCTACTGTTCATAAAGTACTACCGACCTGGAAAGTAGCTTTGTCTTCATCCTTTGTCGGAAAAATCACTCATTGGAAATGAGTACTTAAGGACAAAAACGGGAAGCGAGAATTACTAGAGCTGGCGATAACACATCCACATCCATCATCTACTCTCCATTTAATAAAAAGAACGGTGAGCGGAGATATATATCTACTTCCTATAAGTCCGTTGCCCCATTTCCAGCTAGGATAGTACTTGAAGATAGTCTCCCCTCCCATATTAATGCATGGATTTGTTTTGCCTTTATCTACCTAGAGCTAGAATGTTCAAGCATTCCATCTCCACCCCATAATAGATATGCTATAGTGGAGCTTTTATCAAGTTGGCATATCTGGATTATTTTGTATTAATTTACATTTGGAGAACTCGTTTTACTTACTGGTTAAGAGTAATACCTTTAGGCTTACGTATTAAGTTTAGATTACCTAAAAGTAATGCATACTGTAGAGAGAAAAAAAACGCGTGTTTTTTTTTCAGATAATAGTGCATGTATAATTTGGGAAATGTTCATTTTCATGAGAGACTTTTTTTGTCTTAAATATGAGAAAAAGTATTGGTTAATAATTGTATATTTGCCAAAAAAAGATGGAGTAAAAATAAATAAAAAGAAAACAAGACAAATACAGTTCAAATGGTTAGGATTAAAAGCAAAGCTTTAATAAGGAAAAAAATAAAACAAAAAGTTTGCAAAATATACAAATTAGTAGATTTCAAAAGTTTCGGATAGAAAGATTTCTTATCTTTGTGTCCGGGGAGCTTGACTTATCCTTCTTGAGTTTATAGCGTAAGAGAGGGAGGTGCTAGACAACCGGTCTGGTTTTATGCCGGTACTTAGAGGGTATGCATGTTTTTTTCCAAACACACTTTTAACAACTAAGGAAATCTCAACATATAATTCTAACCTATTTTTAACAATATATTTTAATTTGTATTGTTCTATCATTTAGCTGACATTTTTAATATTCAGTTTTCTATAAGAATGGACAATCAATTCTTTTTACGATAAAAACAATATCAAATTATTTCTACTAGAATTTATCCATAGACTAAATGCTAACATTCCAATTCTTAACTTTCTTTACACGGTTCGAGTCCCGGTTTATCCTAATCTCATTTTCACCTATCTAATACTCTTCTTATTTACATGGAAAGGGGGCAGACTTTCCCTGTAACACGAGGCTTGAATCCATTTGATGTAAGGAATTAAAAGAAAAACAATATATGGTTATTTAAAAGACAGCATGTGCCTATTGACTTTAATTTAGGTGGTTGAAATATATTAAGCAAGAATAGAATTCAACATACAATTCTTAGAAAATAAACTATTGGAATAGAAAGCTGTATTATGTTGAGACATCAAAACCTATTATATAAACAAGTCAAGCGAGTTGAAATAAATCAGACAAATGTAAGAATGCTTGCCATAATAGCATTTATAGAAAAGAATGGGACTTGTTGCAAGACTTTCTGTAAGAGAGAGGTTAAATATAGAAGAATAAATGTGGTTAATCGAAGTACATATACGTTTTAGAACCTTACAAAGAACCCTCAAATTGGACAAAGAGTCGCCAGTTCAAACATGGCAGCAATACTCCATACCCCACACGGAACTATCACGTTGACACGCCGATTCCCGCTGGATCACCGAAGTTAAGCAATATTGAACCTGGCCAGTACAAAATGAGTGACCATTTGGGACTTTCAGGTGCTGTATGTGCTCTCTGCTTTCTTTGCATAATTTCCTGTCGTTTTAAACTCCTCTTTTCCACTAGACTCAACCAGTGTCTATATAAGGAGAGGAGTGGTTTGATATTGCACAACCCTTGCCTCACAATTACACGCGTTGCTGCCCCCACAGGGGGTATCCTTTGTCTTTCGAGACTGAACGGAGGCATCGACCCTATACATTTTTCTGACAGGAAAGTCAACGTTTATGAAGGCCTGAATGTCACTCTATGGCAAGGGTTACTAAATGTAAGGTAGTCATTGAGACAGCAGCTTAGTCATCGTTTGTGGTGGAAATTTGGTAGTATTCGATTATTTTAGGAGGCTAGACATCAAAATACTTGTTTACATTGGACTTCAAGACGACCATGCTGTAATCAGATAAAAAGCATGCCAGTGAAACCGAGGTTCACAGGCGGCCAGTGCTAGGAGAGAAGCTGCGTTCGGATTTAGTGTATAATGTTGATAATGATTTTATCTGGACAAGTGCTTTTTAAGAAAGTTTAGTGAAGAGGGAACATAGATTGAACCCCAGACGAGCACTGGCGATGCTGTTAACGATAGAGTAAAAACAGGCTCGTAACGTCTCCTTTGTGGGAAAGAAGTTACAGGGATGAGAAAAAGGAAATAAGCAATGGAAACTTCAGAATGTGAAAGAATATATAATTATTTCAACAACCAGACAACACTAGAGCCATGACAGAAGTCTTACTAGGTAAGATTGTCGTGATGACATGCTAAGCGAGTATAAAATTCCTATTTGTGGCACATCGGATTGGATTATAGCTGATCGCTATGGACACATTCCTTGGTTGAGAGGAAGTAGGTTCATTCCATTGCCGGATTTAGCCGCAGTTTACTTGATCTATGTTAGTTGATAGATTTTTCTTGTGTGTTGCGCGTTTGCTCAGGTGGCACAATGCTTTCCTCGCATGCAAGACGCTCGGTGTTCTGAAACCTGAGTTTGGATGTGTCTAACTAATGAGCCCAAATGAAGGCGAAACTCGAGTCCTGGACTTCCGGTTTTTTAGTTTTCGTGACTTTGGTAAGCGAGGACGTTGGTTAGCTTGAAAATAATCATATATATATATATATATATATATATATATATATATATATATATATATATAACTACTTCATTTACTCACATAAAATTAATATACGATAGATTTATGCGTAAAAGTGAACGTGTCTCTGTGTCTGTCTGCGTGTCTGTGTATATTTTCCTTCGTAATAACTCTGGTCATTTTCAGTCTACAGACTCGAAATGTATATACAGGGTACTGAGATTTGGGAAAATCGTTGTGATCGGTTTTCGGCCAAAAAATTGTCTGTTAAGGGGTCAAAATTCAACGATGTGACCATTGTGAAATCTACCAAACTCCAACAATTTGGGGTCTAAACACCTTAAATTTTAGATATAGGTTCCTTGGACATGGATCTAACTTAATAACTTGACTTGAGATCAAAACAATAAATGTTAAGGGGTTATAATAGGGATCAGAGTTTAAAAAATTGACCGTTTTTGTTTTTATTTTGCTCAATATACACCTCCAAACACTCGGGCAACATCGGGCACCCATGTTGGTATATCTATAAAAGTGAACGTGTCTGTGTATGTCTGTATATCTGTGTGTCTGTCTGTGTGTGTACATTTCCCTACGCAAAAATTCTGTCAATTTTAAGTCTACAGACTGGAAATTTGATATACAGGTTACTGAAAATTTGGAAAATCGATGTGATCGGTTTTTGGCCAGAAATTTGGTGATTAAGGGGTCAAAGTTCAACGATTTGACCTTTGAGAACTCTATCAATCTCCTCCAACAATTATGGGTCTAAACACTTGAAATTTTAGATATAGGTTCCTTGGACATGGATCTAACTTATTAACTTGATTTGAGTCCAAAACAATAAATTTTCAGCGGTCATAATTGGGGTAAAATTTAAATAAACTGATGTTTTTTTCTGTCTCAACATACACCTACAATACCCGGGCAACGCCGAGCACCCATGCTAGTATAAAAGATAACGTGTCTGTGTATCTGTCTGTCTGAGTGTCTGTGTGTGTACATTTCCCTATGCAATAACTCTGTCAATTTTTAGTCTACAGATTCGAAATTTATATACAGGGTACTTAGATTTGGGAATATCAATGTGATCGGTTTTCGGCCAGAAATGTGTCTGTTAAGGGGTAAAAGTTCAACGATTTGCCCTTTGAAATCTCTACCAAACTCTTCCACCAATTTTTGGTATAAACACTTGAAATTTTAGATATAGGTTCCTTGGACATGGATCTTACTTAATAACTTGATTTGAGCCCCAAACAATAAATGTTAAGGGGACATAATAGGGGTCAAAATATAAAACAAATTGACTTCTGCGGTCTCTACCAAATTACTCAGACAATTTCTGATCTAAACATTTGAAATTTTACATAAAGGCTATTCAGAGATAGGACAAGCTTTTTAATCAGTTTGGGTCGAAAAATTTTAGTTACAATATATAAATGTATGTATGTATATATGTATGTCTGTATGTATGTTTGCATGTCTGCCTAAAACTTTTGTACAGAGGCGACGGATTTTACCAAGATTATTATCGTTTAAAAGTCCGACATTTCAGACGACAAATATCGAAAAAATGGCTAAAAACATTAATATCTTCACCTTCAACTGGGAACGTTTCTACAAGGGGCTTTTTTGCCTTAATTTTAAAAAAAATGTCACTTCCGGTTTGGCGTTGGCCGTAACAGCATAAACCTCAATTTTTTCCCCGTTCTTTTCCTCCTTCGCGGTACGGGTTCGAGCCTGTCTTCCCACTACCCCCTCATTTTTTGTTCAACATTCACATCCAAACACTCGGGCAACGTCGGGCTGAAATGCTAGTAATATATATAATATAGCTCTGCTTTGACGTCATACGTGATGTCATCTCTTTGACGTTATGTATGGAGAGCCAAGAATGAAAGCTTCCTCGAGCAACACCGGGCAGCCTGCTAGTATATACATATATATTTTGTGAATGCTTGAAAAGTGAGGTAATCGCATTTAATGCATTTCCAGTGTATTGAGCTCAGCTATTTAAATTCTTGTTCTACCGCCCTACACTGTTTAAGTAGACGCCGCGACATTCAATTGAAAGGGATAGTGTTTCATAAAAAGCCTTACAAAACAACTGCATGTTCATTGATGCAAGTACACTTCGATAAACGGTTACCTTAATTTTAAACCATGCCAGAAAAAATGTGAGATTATTTCCATGAGAAGCAATCATAACGCATCGCTAAAGGAGGATCGGATTTCAAAGGGTAACGAAAGCTAAATACAAAACGCTGATCATGTAAACCAATTGCTTCACGTATGAGTGGCGCAGTTATTCACTGATGTAAATTTCATCTGCAAACGTAAATGTGTTCTTGTGATTTCACCTATTTTTAAAGACTGGTTTGCAGCAGTTTGTCATATCGTTGCACAACGGTGTTCTTCATTGCAAGATTTGATAACACACTTTTTAAAAAGTAGCTATAACCCCCCCTCTCTCTCTCTCTCTCTCTCTCTCTCTCTATATATATATATATATATATATATATATATATATATATATAACACGGAAATTACATAATTGTCGATGCAATAAATTATTTCAACCTTATGGTATTTTCAAGCATCTAAACTAGACATTTACATTTTTATACTGAAATAAATAAAGAAAAAAGAATCGGGCCTCGACCGTCAAAAACCAGAAGGGGTGGTAGTAGGGGCCCGAGCTTTTTTCTTTATTTATTTCAGTATCAAAAATGTAATTGTCTAGTTTAGATGCTTGAAAATACCATAAGGTTGAAATAAATTATTGCATCGACAATTATGTAATTTCTGTGTTATATTTTTATGTTATTGCTCTGTTTACCACATTGAGCTCTCATACCCGGATTTCCTCCTGAAATTGTTCCATTATAACACTATATATATATATATATATATATATATATATATATATATACATATATATATATATATATATATATATAAGTGGAATGTGTGAGAGGACAATTCTCAACCTATATACGGAATTATTTTTTAATCTCGTCTTCAGGAGGCCTCAAGTTTTGACAAGCTTCTGGGCTTGACCATTACTCCTGATCTTAAATGGAACACGTATATCAAATCTGTTGCCAAGGCCGCTGGAAAAATGGTGGGATCTTTCTATCGATCCAGTAGATATCTCACTGCTGATGCTATTCTCTACCTATATAAGAGCCAGGTACGTCCAAGGATGGAATACTGTTGCCACATCTGGGCAGGAGCTGCTAGAAAGGACTTGTCTTGCCTTTATAGAGTTCAAAATTGACTTCGTAGCCTCGTAGGAGACGTCCTTTTCTCCTCCTTGCAACCTCTATCTCACAGAAGAGATGTTGCGAGTTTGTCTCTGATGTATCGTTATTTTCATGGAAAGTGTTCAACTGAGCTTCAATCCATGGTCCCCCCTCGCCAAACTTTCACAAGAAACACTCGTCTAGCTGTAAACACTATCAATAATTTCCCCCACTCTTTATCTGTGCCTAAACCTAAACGTAGATTCCATGAACAAAGCTTCTTTCTTAGAACTGCACGCCTGTGGAATAGTCTTCCGTTTTCCTGCTTTCCGGCTGACTACAATATGGTTGTGTTCAAGTCTAAAGTAAATAAGTTCTTGATGAGCCGTTCCATATAAGTTATTAAATTTACCAAATTTTCATTACTAATGATTACTATATTGACCAATTTCTACTGTACACTCTTTAACCCTTATCCTTGAGTGGCCTCTGGGCCTTGATAATGTGGTGATGCCTTTGTAAAAAAAAAAAAAATCTACAGGCTTGAAATTTGGTATATAGCGTATTCAGACATGTGAAACTATTTTGATCGGTTTTAATCTATATTAAGAGCCGGCTAAGGCGCCAAAACAAAAAAAACAAACTAGTACATGTCAACTGTTTCACAAATGCGCATGCGTAAATGGTTCACATGACACATTCTCTAGGTTAAGAATAAGTAGGTTTGGAAACACTTTTTAAAGATCGTACCAAGCTGGCATAATGGTTTTCATGTTTGACTCACTGTCTTTAGATTTTAGTTTCATTCTCAGCTCGAGTATTCTTTTTACTTACAAGAAGTGAACTGTTTAAATGATCCATCATACTTGCACATGTTTCAGTTTTTTTTCTTTTTTTCTTCATTTTTCTTAAAGGAATTTTACGTTATGTTTATTATTTACGGTATTTCTGTTCATGATAATTAAGTAATCTGCATTAATAAAAAATATAAAATATTTTTATTATTATTATTATTATTATTATTATTATTATTATTATTATTATTATTATTATTATTATTATTATTATTATTATTTCCATAGTATATTTTAAGCGTGCCCCTTCCAATAAAGGGAATAAAGGCGAGAAACTCCTCAGAAGTGTATGTTTCATTAAAAAATAATTTTTAAAAGGATTTTATATGCAACAAAAATAATTTCAAGAAGACAAAATGATAATAAAAATAATATTGAAAAAAAAAACACTTATTATTGTAGTGTTTATAGGCACTCCAAAAATATAATTGCGATCAAACCATGCGTGAGTAAATGTTTTACGTCACCAAATTGGGTTTCCACACACACACGCACACACACACGCACTCACACACACACACACACACACACATATATATATATATCTTTCCTACGGAAGAGACGTTGCGAGCCTGCCTCTGCTTTATCTTCATTTTCATGGAAACTGCTCGTCTAAGCTATCATCTGTTATCTCCCCTGACCTGACTTCTATGAAAAATACTAGTCTTACTGAAACCACAATCGATAATTTCACCCGCTCTTTATCTGTGCCTACACCGAAACGTAGATTCCATGAACAAAGCTTTTTTCTTAGAACTGCACTTCTGTGGAACTCTGTTCCGTTTTTCTGCTTTCCAGCTGACTAAAATATGTTCATTTTCAAGTCCAACGTAAACAAATTCTTGCTGAGCCACTCACTACTAACGATTACTACATTTTCTCATTGACTACCGTACTCAATAACCCTTATTCTCGAGTGGTTTCCGGTCCTTGATAAGTGGTGACTCCTTAGAATGTATATATATATATATATATATATATATATATATATATATATATATTGTTTTGATCTCAGTACTATACCTTAAGCTTAATATAATAATCGATAGGGAATTGTCTCTTTAATAATAAATACATAATCTGCATGCATTAAACTATTATATTTAAGGGTATCTTTCGACCAGGCAACGCCGGCCGGTCTGCTATTATATATATATATATATATATATATATATATATATATATATATATATATAAGCATATCACCACCAATTATCAAGGCCCAGGGACCACTCGAGGATAAGTGGTAAAGAGTGTACAGTAGTCAATTGGACAATATAGTAATTGTCAGTAATGGGAATTCAGTAGATTTGTTAACTTTAGGGGAATGGCTTATCAAAGACGTGTTTACATTGGACTTGAAGACAACCATATTGTAGTCAGCTGGAAAGCAGGAAAACGGAAGACAGTTTCACAGGCATGCAGTTCTAAGAAAGAAGTTTTTTCCACGGGATCTACGTTTAGGTTTAGGAACAGATAAAGTGGGGGGAATTATTGATCGTGTTTTCAACTAGACGAGTGTTTCTTATGAAAGTTTGGAGATGGGGACCATAGATTTAACCTCAGTCAAGTACTTGCCATGAAACAAACGATAAAGCACAGCTAAACTTGCTACATCTCTTGTGTGAGAAAGAGGTTGTTGAGCAAAAAAGGACTTCTCCTATGAGGCTACAAAGTCTATTTTGAACTCTATAAAGGCAGGATAAGTCCTTTCTAGCAGGTGCTGCCCAGATGTGAAAACAGTACTCCATCCTTGGACGAAGTTGGCTCTTATATATAGAGAGAATTGCATCAACAGTGAGATATCAGCTGGATCGATAGAAGGTTCCCACCATTTTCCAGCGGCTTTGGCAACAGATTTGATGTACGTGTTCCATTTCAGATTAGGAGTAAATATCAAGCCCAGCTTTTCAAAACATGAGGCCTTCCCAAGACGAAGCAATTCATTTCAATTGATTCCAGATGGAGATCAAAGCATTGATGATGCAAAGATAGAAGCCTGATTTTAGATGCATTAAAAGTGACCAGCCACCCATTTCCCCCATTCTACTACGTTCTCAATATCAGAGGAGAGAGAATCGGAGAAAACTTGGTCGTATTCGGTCTTAGATGTGCTACCATAGATGGTTGTGTCGTCAGCAAAAATGTCTACGAATGATGTAAGGATGTGATATTTTTATTCATTATTTTAGCGTAAACATTTACATATGGTCGCTACAAATTGCCATCTGTTTCAGTCCCTGAGACTTCTTCAGGCGACCAGGGGCCCCTCAAGGCAAAAAAGAAAATAGAAAAATGAAAGACATTGAATAAAAGAATAAATGGAGCTCTTCAAAAGAAAAAAAAAACATAAAAATATCATAAAAAGATGCGAACTCTCTAAAAAACGGGGGGGGGTGTAAAAAAAGGATAAAGATGGAGAGACTGCATTTCAACCTATTTTGCTCTTTTTATTGAGCACTATCTAACAACCTCGGAACATCTCAAACCTGAATATATATATATATATATATATATATATATATATATATATATATATATATCTCAAACCTGAATATATATATATATATATATATATTATTATTAATCTTATTATTATTATTATTATTATTATTATTATTATTATTATTATTATTATTATTATTATTATATCATGTATATACGATAAGTAATAGTAATTTAAAATGTCTATGCATTGCTTCTGTCGTTTTCTGACTAATGAGATTTTAATTGTATCATCAATCTCCCTATTAATTAATAATTTGACAAAGTCTCCAAACTATCACTAACGAGGTGGACGCCGGACATTTTGACTTCATCTTTTTTTCACATTAAAATAAATTAAATAATAAAACCGACAAAATTGCGATAGTAAATAAGAATGTATTCCGCATTGTACACTACATAATCTCACTGAACGTTAGAATATACTGGAAATTGAAAAGAGATACTCTTAACTATAGAGAGCAGCAAAATATTTAATAAAAAACAATTATTTCCATTACAGCTTTTGTGAGACAAATTAACTGGCACAGTTAATAAAATAAATACCTTGTATACAACTAATTGAAGAGAAGTTGCGGTTTTGTCATAAATAAACGAAAATTATCCTTCATCCCCATCACCTATTTAATCATCACGCACCCAGTTTTACCTTCTTATTTTTTTTTTGTGAGTTGATTTTAAATAGTGTTGGGACGATTAAAAAAAACTACCGAATCTGATACCATTTCCGATTCCGTTTAAGATTCTCGATTCCAATACAATTACCAATTCCGTTACCGACTCTTTTAAAATCATGTTCTAGTGTTCCTATGATTATAGGTATTATTTTAATTTTTCATTATCAACCACATCCCTTTTAACTCTTTGGTTAGCTCTGTGTATTTGATTCGTTTTTCCTTTTCTTTCATACTCGACCTGTGGTCAACTGGGACAGCGAAATCTACGCTTTGACAGAATTATTATTATTATTATTATTATTATTATTATTATTATTATTATTATTATTATTAAGGAAGCTTTCATACACATCATCAAAAATCTCTCCTTGCAAACAACTTTTTATATTCCCTGGAAGCTGAGTGACAACAACCACTGGAGCGGTAGAAGGATCCTACCATTTTCCCAGCGACTTTGGTAAAAGATTTGATATATGTGTTCCATTTCAGATCGGGAGTAAAGGTCAAGCTCAGAAGCTTATCAAAACATGAAGCCTCCCCAAGACGAAGGCTATTCATTTTAATTGATGCCAGATGGGCATCAGAGCTTTGATGGTATAAAGATAGAAACTTGGTTTTAGATGCATTAAAAGAAACCATCCAACTCGTTCCCCATTATACCACGCGCTCAATATCAGAGGAGAGAGAATCAGAGAAAACTTGTTCGTTTATGATCTTTGATATGGTACCATAGATGATGGTATCGTCAGCATAAATGCCTACGAATGATGTAAGAATGTGATTTGGAAGCTCATTAATGTAGATCAGAAAGAGAGTTGGGCCAAGGATGGACCCCTGGGGGCTCCAGCATTAATACTGAGAGCTTCTGGTTTCTGCCCATCAACGACTACTCTAATGATCCTATCAGATAGAAATGATTTAATAATTGGGAAGACATTTCCAGCTATACCATAACCGGAGATCTTGTTGAGTAAACCTTTGTGCCATACCTTATCAAAGCCCTTTGATATTTCAAGAATTAAATTGCTCTAGAGAGGAAGTCTCTGTCGAGAGATTCGCTAATCCTATGAGTTATAATTGTAAGCACGTCTGCTGTTGATCTAGCAGAACGGAAACCATGTTGCATGTTACTAGGAAGGTTATTTTTGCTGAGATGGTTGACTACTTCTCTATTTAATACAGCTTCCAGCAACTTACTCATGATGCGCAGGAGACTTATTGGCCTGTACTGAGAGGGAGATAAACGATCACCTTAATTCTTAAATACAGGGTTGTTTCACGACGTTTCGGCCAACTATTCCTTTGGTCTTCGTAACGTGGTAACCGCGAGGGGATATGAACTCCGAATCTTCATACCACAACACGTATGGATGTCATTAATTTCGAAGGATGGAGCACGGAGATTCGGAGTTCCTATCCTGTCGCGGTTGCCACCTGGCGAAGGCCAGAGGAATACTTTGCCGAAAAGTCTTTTCTTTCTTGTTTATTTTTACGACATCCAGTCATCTTGCTTGGATAGAGTTATCCGTTTGTATGTTTATATCTCATAGGATTTTGTGGTTCTCGTTTTCAAGTACTGTTGCTAATTTATACTTTTATTATTTTTCTGTGCGGTTGAGATGCAATTGTTTGCATAATTTCCAGTGTACCGCCCTCCCCACGTCGTGCCTGTTCTTGTAATTCTTTTTTGGTGAGTTTCTTGAATTCGCTTATGTAGAGTTGACTGTGATAACCAAAGACGAAAGCGCCCGCGCGTGTGCGTATTATGCGGTTATACAACTTATCTTCGCATGAGATCTGAGAGAAAGAGAAATTAATGATGGCAACCATGGATTTATAAGGTGTAGGCCCGTGGAATCTCACGGGATCTCATCTTCCACTGCACATGTATGCAAATGGAATGGGGTCAGTTTTTCTAATAAAATACTTGTTGACAGAGGTGGTGAGGAGAACACGTGTTGGAAGTTGAGAGAGAAAGTTGGCAGTGACGAATTCTAGCTGAACTTTTGTTTATTGTATTTATTTTATTTTGTTTTGCTGTTTACCAGCCCATTTAACTGCAGCTTACTATATGGTTTATCGCTTCGTCTCTTTGTCAAAAGATTCTCTATTTGCTGTTTTCTTGTTTTTTGTCGATCTTAGCTTTGATGGGGTTATCGAGTAATGTTGTGCTGCAGTTATTAGAGATTCAGTTTCTTGGTTTACGTGACCTTTTTTGCATCCATGTCCAAGTGTTTTCGTTATTCTCATATTCTTATGAATCTTCCGTGTAGTTGCTTCTCTTCCAATTTTTCTCGTTTTATCCTATGTCTCTCTGTTTTCTGTTTTGTTGATTTTTTTTCAGTGTCTCCTGCTGCCATAATCATCCTTTCAGTATTTTACATTACGTATCTTTGTAGTTATTTTTGTGTGTGTGTCATTCACACAGTTTTCTTTTTTTTTACATAGGCGTCACCACTTATCAAGGCCGATCGGCCACTCAAGGATAAGGTTTAAAGAGTGTAGAGTAGTCAAAAGGACAATAGAACAATATAGTAATCAACAGTAATGGAAGTTCGGTAAATTTGTTAATTTAAGTGGAACGGCTCATCAGAAACTTGTTCACGTTGGACTTGAAGACAACCATATTATAGACAGCTGGAAAGCAGGAAAAGGAAGACAATTCCACAGGCGTGCAGTTCTAAGAAAGAAGCTTTGATCATGGAATCTACGTTTAGGTTTAGGCACAGATAAAGAGTGGGGAAAATTATTGATAATGTTTTCAGCTAGTCTACTGTTTCTTGTGAAAGTTTGGCGAGGGGGACCATAGATTGAAGCTCACTCGAACACTTTCCATGAAAATAACGATAAAGCAGAGACAAACTCGCAACATCTCTTCTGTGAGAAAAGGACATCTCCCACCAGGCCACGAAGTCTATTTTGAACCCTAACAAGGCAAGACAAGTCTTTTCTAGCAGCTCCTGCCCATATGTGGCAACAGTATTCCATCCTTGGACGTATCTGGCTCTTATATAGATAGAGAATTGCATCAGCAGTGAGATATCTACTGGATCGATATAAGGATCCGACCATTTTTCCAGCGGCCTTGGCAACATATTTGATGTATGCATTCCATTTAAGATCTGGAGTAAAGGTCAAGCCCAGAAGCCTGTCAAAACTTGACGCCTCCCCAAGACGAGAGCCATTCATTTTACTTGATGCCAGATGGGGATCAGAACGTTGATGATGTAAAGATAGAAGCTTGGTTTTAGATGCATTAAAAGTAACCAGCCACTCCTTTCCCCATTGTACAACGTGATCAAGATCAGAGGAAAGAGAATCGGAGAGAACTTGGTCGTTTACTGTCTTAGATGTGCTACCATAGATGGTAGTGTCGTCAGCAAAAATGTCTACGAATGATGTAATAATGTGATTTGGAAGATCATTAATGTAGATCAGGAAAAGAGGTGGGCCCAGGATGGACCCGTGGGGGACTCCAGCATTTATACTGTGAGCTTCTGATTTTTGCCCATCAACTACTAGTCTTATGAATCTATCAGAGAGAAATGATTTAATAATTGAGAAGACATTTCCAGCTATACCATAGCTGGAGATCTTGTGAAGTAAACCTTTATGCCATACCCTATTAAAGGCCTTTGATATGTCAAGAGCAATTGCCCTAGAAAGGTTGCCTCTGTCGAGAGATTCGCTAATCCTATGAGATATAACTGTAAGCACATCTGCTGTAGATCTAGCAGAACGGAAACCATATTGTATGTCACTAAGAAGGTTATTTTTGCTGAGATAGTTGATTACTTCTCTATTTAACACATATTCCAGCAACTTACTCATGACGCACAGGAGACTTATTGGCCTGTACTGAGAGGGGGATGAACGACCACCTGAATTATTAAATACAGGGCGTACTGATGAGATTTTCCAGGGTGATGGGAAGCAATTTTCCTTAAGACAATGTTTAAACAGTTTTGTAAGTATGGGTACTAGTTCTGGTTGAAGGTTTTTTGAGTACTATAATTGGAATACCGTCACGGCCGGTTGCTTTACTGGAATCAATGTTTTTGATTAGCTTGGCAACATCACATACAGATATTTGTATATCACATAGTGTTTCTGATACAGAAGGAAATATTGGGGGTTGGCGGCCTTTCTCGCAAAGGGTAGCATTGGCTGCAAAGTTCTTGGCAAAAAGTTTGGCTTTGTCTGATGCTGACGAGATTAACTCCGGTCCATTGATGATAGTTGGGATAGAGCACACGCTTCTGTTCAGGATTCTGTTTTCAATTTGCCAAAACTGGTGGGAACCAAGCCGCTGCTCAGCTACTTTGAACTTGACGGACTGAGCATAGTACTCTCTTGCGTTCTTTATTACTTTCTTACAATGGTTGCTGGCAGTCCTGAAAACGGCTTTAGTTTCCATACATCTATTACGTTGGAAGCAGTGGAAAAAGTGATTTCTGTGCTCAATAGCAGCAGCACATTCTGGAGAAAACCATGGCTGGCTGTTAGGTTTTTGCTGGAACTTTTTCGAGGGTATGAAATTGTCTATACCTACAATTAACCATTCTGTCAAGTCTGATACTATAGCCGACACACCCTTTTTAAACATGGAACGCAGAGGAAGATCCGATATAAATGTACGGAAACTATCCCAGTCAGCCATAGTGTATCGATATACTGTACGATGGAGAGGTACGTCTGAGGACTTATTACATTTCATTTTTATCTTAATTGATACAACTGAGTGGTCGGAAGATCCAAGAGGAGACAGAACGGAAACTGAACATAGTTCAGGGCAAGTTGTGAGAAAAAGGTCTAGGAGACTTGCATACTGGCCGTCATTGTCGGGCACACGGGTGGGTTTGTGAACAATCAGAGTGAGGTCATAAGCAATGAAGAAATCATGACAAAATCTCCCCTCATCATCGGTCTTGTTTGAGTGGGTCAACCATTCCACATTGTGAACATTGAAGTCTCCACATACGTGAATGTTAGCTGAAGGATATGCTGATAGAACTTGGTCAATTTTCTCAGATATGCTTTTAAAGATAGTAACTCCGCTGTTATGGGGGCGATAGAGAGTAAATATAAATGCCGTAGTGTCAGCTAGTACTACTCGGAAGCACATATAGGGTAAGTTAGGATCTTCTCTGGAGATGTCCCTACCACATGGAAAGCCATCTTTTATATAGGCACATATTCCATGCCCATGGCGATCTTGGGGGTCAGATTTGGAAGTTAGGTTAAAGTATCCTTTAATTACGAACTCATTTAGGGAAATAGTCTGTTAAATTCTAGTTTCGCTTAAAAATAAAAGGTCTGCTTTAGTCTCCTGTAATTGGGTTTCAACCTCTGGAAGGTTAGAACGTAGACCCCTGATGTTGGAGAAGGAGACATGGTAGTGGGGGTCTATGGTAGAAGTTTCAGATCCGGGTTTAATCTTGTATTTTTTATTGAAACTTGTCATGATGGAATTTTGGAGTTTGCTTAGAGCAGAACAGAGAGGGGAAACAAAGAGAAAAAAGTAACGAAGATTTTTTGTAGCACATGATAAGCTAAAGCCGTAACAATTACCCACTAGTATGAAATCGAGAGGCACCACCAGAGACTACTGCATGGTCCAGAATCCATTCACTAAATGGCAATACAGCAGCCCCAGTACTTTGCGCCTGCTGATAGGACAGTCTCCTTAGTGGTTAATCCAAGGTTCGGGTCCCTGACTATCAGGCGGATAACGTCAGCCCAGATAAAACGTTTACCTCCAGCACCCTTACTAGTGGCATGGCTACAAGGATAGACATAGAACAGAAAATTTCCGCCATCTCTGTCGACTGTTCACGCAAAATGCTGCCAACCTAGAATACAGCTTTTTCTTCTCCTTTTGTCAGAAAAATCACTCATTAAAAAAATGAAGACTGAGTGACAAATAAAGAGAAGCGAGAGTAACGAGAGCTGCCGACAACGCTTCCACAAAACCTCCTCTACTCTCCTTTGAAAAAAAATCTATTTAGTATTGTACTTAATAAAATCCAACTGGCGAGTTTTTTAAAGGGAACGTATGGTGATAGATTCACCTCTCACGAATTAACAACGAATACAATTTCCTAATCCGTTCATGCAATCAACATGGTAGATATAATAAACATTTATGACGAGAAAACGCTATCATTAAATAAAACAATCAGGAGATAAAAATATAAATTAAGTACTGAAATAGAATGTAGTTATTAATATTAGAAATTAAACATAAAAATTAAAATACACTTATCTCGAACACGCATTCGTCTCCAGAGTGCAAACTGGTTTTTCTTATTCTATACAAACCAGTCCTCTTCGGGGGTCTTTATTCAACATTGTCCTTTGGGTGTAGTGCATTATTATTATTATTATTATTATTATTATTATTATTATTATTATTATTATTATTATTATTATTATTATTATTATTATTGCCTGGAGTAGTCACACAGGTCATCATCAAAGAGTTCTCTTGGAGAACAACTTGTAATTTTCTCTTGATTCTGAGTGACAACAAGTCTCCCCAGATTTTCTGCCTCTTTCAATAACCTTAGCATATGAATTTGCCTCATTGCAACAGCCGCTTACCATTGATTTCTCGCTGGCAGCAACCATTAGTCTTCACTGGAATTTGGATGGGCATAAGTCTTCCATAGGTTCAAACCCTCTTTGCATTCATCCAGCAAAGGGCTGGTTAGAGCTTTCTCTCCCCGTCCTTTCCAACTTCTTTTGACTCTCCCTACTTATTTTGCGTGGTACCGTTTTATGGTGACATACATTTACAAAAGAAAGTGATCGGAAGGCATGGGCGAAGGGAGGGAAATTTATGATAATATAGTTTTATTTTTCTTGATTCCATCTGATGTTCCTGCGGGTTTATTATTATTATTATTATTAGTAGTAGTAGTAGTAGTAGTAATTTGGATGTTCCTTGGCTTTTTTGCTAGGAGGAAAGTGTAGTATCTGTTCTGATTCTGCACTTCACCTTTTCTTACCTTGATCAGGAGAGAATAAATTCAGACTGATGCAATTTTTATTTTTGCTCCTATCCGGAGTTTCCCTTTTTGGGGATGTGGATTTCCCCCCCACATCAAAAACCGACCATGTGTCTAACTCTGCTCTCGTGGGGAAGTGAGTAAATAGGAAACTTGCCGGTTTTTGTTTAGATTAATTCCTCTACTTCGGATGAATCCGGTGATTATTGGTATTCGTTTCCCTGATGTCTTTCTAGTTACAATTCTTTCCAGAAAGATATCAAGGACTTAACGGAACCGACACAATAAAGATTGTCATCACCACTTAGTGAAAGTGGTTTTGTGGTACGAACTGGATTTGAACGGTACAGACAGTCTGTCAGTCCGTGTCGTTAACTTAGTGATCTTCAACTCCCTGCCGTTGCTGAATCTTTCGTCTTCAATTTTATTCAACCTTTCACTTTGGTTCTGTTTCTTATTATCGCATTCTTCTTCTTCATCTTCTTCTTCTTCTTCTTCTTCTTCTTCTTCTTCTTATTCTTCTTCTTATTATTATTTTTCGTCTTCTTTTTTCTTCTAATTCTTCTTCTCCTCCTCATCCTTCTTCCTCCTCGTTTTGTTTCGTATTCTTCTCCCCCTTTTTCTTTCTGGTCCTCCTCTTTTTATTACTGCCGTTATGTTTTTGTTATCTTCCTGTTCGTCTTCTGTTTTTTTTTTCGTTATTTCCTTGTTTTTGTTGTTCTATTTTTTCTTTTTTTTTTTGTAATTATGATTATCAAGCTTGTCCTAGATCTTCATATGTGGCAAGGCTCTAAGGAGATGTACTTTCTGTGTTTTGATTAATGCTACCCGGAATACGGTTTTATCTTTATGAATTGTAGATATTTCTGAAAAAAATACACAGCTTATCATGCATGTAATCGTAATTGGATACTTTTCTCCACTCATCTTTATGTGCTAATCAAAAAGCTTTGGTTTGAGTCATGAAATCCCCGCCGTTGAAGACAACACGGAGGGAAAAGATACCACGATTTGATTGGTTGAACCATATCACGTGTTAAGTCTGAGTGGGTATCTGCGATTGAAATCATACCACGATTTGATTGGTTGAACCATATCACGTGTTAAGTCTGAGTGAGTATCTGCTCTATTTAGAAATATTATATGAAGTTGATTTATTTTAAATCTATTATATATATATATATATATATATATATATAAAGGTGAACGTGTCTGTGTGTGTGTGTCTGTGTACATTTTTCTACGTAATAACTCTGTCAATTTTAAGTCTACAGACTCGAAATTCGATATACAGGCTACTGAGATTTGGGAACATCGTTGTGATCGGTTTTCGGACATAAATTTGGCTGTTAAGGAGTCAAAGTTCACCGATTTGACCTTTGAGAACCCTACCAAACTCCGCTAATTTTGGGTGTAAACCCTTGAAATTTTAGATATAGGTTCCTTGGACATGGATCTAACTTAATAACTTGATTTGAGCCCAGAACAATAAATGTTAAGGAGTCATAATAATGGTCAAATTTAAAAAAAATGACCGCTTTTTTTTTTCATTAAACATACACCTCCAAACACCAGGGCAACGCCGGACTGAAATGCTAGTTTAATATATTTCCAATTATTATTTTTACCGACACTAGTTACGTTGAAAACGAAGTAAGTTTATTTATTTACGGTCGCGATTGCGTTTTGTGCTTCTATAAATGCAAAATGTGGTCTGATATCAATGAAATCGTAAGAAGTTAGAATATTGGGCGTATCTAAAACATGATGTAAATTAAACTCTCACTCGGCAATATGTTTTAACATCGCAACACCGGCCATTTACAGCGAGTGATATAATAAATGAATAATATAATAGCTATCCCGACTTATAAGCGACGCTATTTACACGAACATTTTATAATGAAGTCATACTGGAGACGTTAAGGCGCAGAAGATAATAAACAACGCTAATCCCCCCCCCCCAAAAAAAAACTGTGAAAAAAAAGTTATTGCAACGTTCGGACAGACCTTTTACACAACATATCTCTATGCCAACGTATAAAATTTATTATGAAAAAAGGTTCATTTTTAAATTCTGAATTACTTTTTATAAGAAATAAATTTCTGTTCTGGGTATGTAAAAAAAAAACTGTATTTATAGTAAAGGTTCGAGCCTTTTTGTGTACATTGTATTTAAAGAAGACCAAGTTAATACCTAATGCTATGTACATTTAAGGAGAAAGGCCTGTTTTCGTTGTAGTAGGGGAGGTCTTATCGGTCACTGGATTACGAGAACGGACTAAAGACAAGGTTACAATCATCTTTCTATGACACTATTCACAACGCGAGTTCTACAATAAAATGACAGCAGGGTTAGGCACACCCGCATTCGACTTCGAAGTCGATTTTGTATTTTATTCTGGCAAGAAAATGTGCTTCGTGCGACACCTCTATAGACGTGACAGCAGTGTATCATGGTTAGATGTATCTGACTCATATATAAAACTAGCTTAGGTACCCGGCGTTGCCCGGATGTTTAGAAGTGTGTATTGAGCAAAAAAGTGGTAATAGGCAGGCATGCTCGAACCCGTACCGCGAAGGAGGCAAATAACCTGAAAAAAGCGTGACGTCTTTGCTGTTGAGTCCATCGCCAAACTGAAAGTGACAAAGGTTTAAATTAAGGCTAGTCAATCGAAAAGAGAGGATGGTTTTCGAAAATATCGGCGAAAAAAGCGACATCTAATTGTAGAAAAGTGCCCAGTTGAGGGTAGAAGGAATTAATATTTTTAGCCAATTTTTCGTTATTTGTCGTACGAAGGCCGGCTCAAAACGATGCCGATCTCGTGAAAATCAGTCGCCCCTGTCGAAAGTTTTAGGCAGACATACGTACATACATACATACAATTCTGGTGTTTCCCCACCCCTTTTATCTCGGTTAATAGGCTTTTGGTCCCATCAATGCACGTGTCAATCATCATCTCATCAACGACCTTTCAGATACTTTCAGACTCAGAGATAATGTTACTAATAGCCGCTAGATACTGAACAGGCGCATTATAGATTTGGAAATACAAATGTAATCTAACCTATTTCAAAGACATTTATTTATGCTGATGTAATATATAATAGTCTGACTGAGCATCATTACATTGGTTGCCAATCAAACATGATGAGTATAGTCACCAGATAGCCATCAGTGACATGTGTTTTTTTTCTTTTTTTTTAGTTCTTCTTCCCTTCTCCCTTTTTAGTATATATAACAAAAAAGCCACAAACGCTTTGAGAAATAATAAAAATAAATTTTCCCATTTGAATAATATATATATATATATATATATATATGTGTGTGTGTGTGTGTGTGTGTGTAAGCGACTGTGTCCGTGTGTATGCGCGTGAGAGTTCCTCCCATATAAAAGCTGGGCCGATTTTTCCAAAAAATTCACACAAATGTACTCTATTTATCTGGGAGTGTTCTAATATATATATATATATATATATATATATATATATATATATTGAATTGCATATTTTAATCTAATCGAGACGTAAGAATACCCGTCTGGTTAGGGGAAACCGACATTTAACTATATGTGAGATATTTAACGATGTGCGCGATTCGAAGTTATCAGGAGGGGAGAGATCGCAAACTGGTGAGTTGCGAAGGATTCTAGGCAAATTAATAGGTAAGCGCCCAATGCATTTTATAGAAATATATTTAAAAAATGGCGAATAGTTACATAATTGTAGAACAGGTATTTTGCGCTCTCTCTATATATTAGGAATGTTGACATGTTTTTACCTATCTAATTGTCTCACTCGCCCTAAGGTACGATCGATAAAAATGATTCCTTCATTAAAAACACACATAGTTCTCGGTATAGAAACTATATTTCTATCGTGAGCGGAAATGGATCGAACCGAAAATTGTGCTTATTACACGCTGGCTTCCAACGAACAAATACACTTGATAGGCTGCTTTTATATAACTTTTTATACCTTCCATCTAACCGTGTGTATTTACAAAGCCGCTCTTCGCCCATGTCTGATTAGTGCTGGTTCATCTACCACTAGGCTCTCACTCATAGACAAGGCCCAATAAATAGTCTCTACCATACTAGAGCTATACTATCAACGAAGCATCAACCGCTATCCAATTGACGGATTGGCGTATCCTCGTGTCTGTTTTACAAATGTTTTTATGGAATGTTCTCTAACGAACTCTGGACATGCGCGCCGTCAAGTAAATACCCCTGACTAACCCGACAAGGGCAAACTTACTCTTTCAATGTAGTGACCCCTAGATGCCGTAAAGCCTTCTACTTTAATAGTTATCTACCCTGAACTGCTGAACTTTAGAATTATCTCTTTTTTCCTGCTTCTCTGACTGTACGAACTTCATAATTTTTTATTTAATATAAACAGACATCTCATTACTCAACGGCCGACATAAGGTCCCTGTGGACATAATCAAAAAATAGGTCCAAGTGTAGACGTGTCAAGTTTATCACTAATAATTAAAAAATTAAAAAAATAAAGGTTTCCTAAAAACAAGCGCACTTTCTTTGTGCAGTATCAAACAAATTTGGTGGTGGCTTTAATCGGAACCTTTGTGTGAATGCGGTATTTTGGTGACGGTGATAATTCAAGTAAAATTTAGCCTCGAGATTATTTCATTAATTGTGAGTTTTGATAATTAAACATATCCTTTTATCTTAACATCTATGGTAAACTTATGCCTATTTTCTGGTCCCTCCGACAAAAGGAGGGTGGATTTGTAAATTCACCCTCGTCTGTTCGTCCTTTCGTCTGCTCGCACTTTTTTCAATAACTACGCCTTGGAATGTTCTGTAATTTTGCACAAACATTAAACATGATATGAGTAAAATAGTAACAGAACGATTTTCCGGGAAAATTCCTGTTGCCCCACTAGGGGTGCCTTTCAGGTTAAAATGGCTAAAATTGACACTTTTGTGCTTATTAATAAGAATTGATGCATTAGATTTTTATGAAACTTTCTGAAAAGTTGTAACTGATATTTGTTTGTGTATACTTCACGATAACTATTGGATATGCCACATGGGTTCTTTTAGGTCTAATAAAAACATTCCATGTTTGGGACTATTTTACCATATTTGTCCAAAATTTTCGGTGTATGTCTATTTAACAGATTTAAATATGTTAATTTTAATATTTGAAGGCCCTGAGGACTTTTGGGGCTAAATGGAGGTGCAAATGATGGACTTGGTCATTTCTTTTTTTGTATGGTGCAGAACTCAAATTTACATATGTTTCGGCCTAAAATTGCACTGTTTGTTTCATTCTCACCAAGATTTGACTCCGTTGGGGAGTTTTGGGGCTAAATGGGGGATGAGGTGCTGAACTTAGTCATTTCTTTTATACCTCGTTCACTGTGCACTCACGGGAGACCATGAATGCTTCATTTGTTTATTTGTATTTTTTTAAAATTTCTTACAATAAATATTTCAAAGTGTTTTTTTCTGTTCAGATATTACACCATATGTTCTATTTAATAGCAGCGAGGGAATCATTCTAGATTAAGGCAATTTAAATTTTTGCCGAATCCCGAGGACTTCCTTTTGGCCAGCTGGGTTTTTTTTAGCATTAAAAAGATGCTTTGTGTCTAACTGACATGGCTATAAGGCGGGCCACCTGGGATATATTTTAAAAGACTAGCCAAAAGCAAAGGAAGACAATGCCGGCGTAAGTAGAACCCGATTAATATTAATGAAGCAAACGCGTGGTGTAGTGATATGTAGTGGTGTAGTGATATCGTCGACCTATCGGAAATCTTTTTAGTCGACAAAGAAGACATTCGTCTCTTTGAAGAAGTCGCTATGTCTACTCGAACTAAGCGTATTAGTAGTTGTATGGTATACGAACCTTTTTTAATCTCCTATCTTTTATTCATGCAATAAGGAAGGAAGTAACGCAAAGTATTCATGAGTAACCCGAAAAACGACAGCCATTAAATACTAGATATGCTTCCCCATAATTACGTAATGACTGCTTCCCCACAATTACGTCATCTGCACATGGTCCTCAACTTTTAATAGTAGTTAGTCAATGATCAACTATATTATATTTGCAAGTTTTGGGTATGATTCAACCGAAGATTGAATTTTGATCGCCCATTAGCCAACAGGCTTAACATTGATTATTTAATCTCGTTGTAGCTACAATAAAAAAGTGAGAAAAGTAAACTGAAGGCTATATTTTTGTTAGCTACTGCATCGAAATACTTCAGTCTTTTCCCAGGATTATTTAATCCACCTATTATCGTTAACGGGTGTTTAGCCAGGGGATATCAAATATCTTTAAGTATTCGGTATAACGCAACCAAGTATGGAAGCAAAGTTTGTCAGCCTAATGGCGAACATGCTTACTATTGTGCTAAATTAGCGGTAATATGTTTTTAGGGTAATCCCTCCACAAAAATGAAACAACTTGGTGTAAGGAGCTAAAAACAAACAAACAAACAAAAAGCACTAGATGGTCACAAATCTGCCAACGATACGTTGTAGATAAATTTGATTCTCACTAAGAAAAGAAGCAATTCTACCGTGTTTGTCAGAATGTGGAAAGTAAAGAACAAAATAATGCAAGCGAGAGTTACGCGGCTGCCGAAAGTAAACCCAGGTTCTACTTTCTTTTTCTTAGTCTAAATATAAGCCAGACGCGTAACCATATTGACATGATAGCGCCAGGCTAGTTGATGTTTCGTTCTTTTATGCATTACGTTAGTTTGACTCCTCCCTGAGTCCCGGAAAAGCGAACAAAAAATAAATTTTGAAACAAGGTCACCTCACGTCTGAAAAGAACAATGTTCTCTCTTCATCGCCGCGTCTCTATTCGGATTTCTAAACATGATGTCATATTTCGCGGCGTATTCCTAATCTTACGTAGATATTTTTTCAAATTTTAGTTTATTTTATGCACGCACAAAATTCAAACGGCGTTCCAAAAGCAATGTCTATATAAATACCGCATCATCACGTTGGCACATCGGTTCCCGCCAGATCACCGAAGTTAAGCAAGATTAACCTGGCCATCCATTATATATATATATATATATATATATATATATATATATATATATATATATATATATATATGTAAGCTCGGTGTTCTTTCACCAGAACCAGTAGACGTACCCTAGAAATAAAGTCGAACAAACTAACAGGAGACGACATGAAAATTGGTTAACGATCATATAACTATTCCCCATTATTCTAATATATTTCTGTAAAATGCATTAGGCGTTTACCTATCAATTTACCTGCGTGCGCCACCCCTTCTTCCCGACTTCCCGTGCAGTGCTTCTCGTTAAATATCACCCCCTGTCGGTTCCACCTACTAAGACGCTTATTCTCACCCGACTTAATTGGATCAAATACGCAGGGCAATGCTTTTAGACAACAATTATAAAGAAATCTAAAATATGCGAACGTTATCTGTTTTTATTTATTTTGTAGTGGCAGCAATTCTTCGTAAACAAAACATGAAGGACGAAACAATAGACGATTTGGCATGCAATCGAGCCGTCTTCAAAAATGCCGGAGCGCAATGAACGCTTTTAACTGAAATGTGGGCGATGTCATGTATACGGCATACTCTGGTTGACACATTGGTTACTTTTAAATTAATTACCCAAATTAAAGCATTGCTGAGCATGGTCAATACAAAAATACGTGACCATTTGGGAATATCAGGTGCCGTATGTGCTCTTTGCTTATCTGTGTATTGTTTCCAGTCGTCATGGACTTCTCTTAGCCACTGAAATCAAGCAGTGCCGATTTAGAATAGAAGTTGTCAGTGATTTCGCAACACTCGCTTCACAATGAAGCGTATTTTATGCGCCATCCTGCCAAGCTAGTTAGATGTTTTTCATTGCTTTTGACTTGTAAATATCTGGTTGAGCTAGCTGCGGTGAATTTAGTACATGTCTGGTCTTACAAATCGGCGTCTCGTGTTCGAATCCTGTTGGATCCATGGATAGCACTATCATTACGAATGTTGGCAACTGCAATGGTGTCTCCTTCACGTTATTATCTCGTTCTAAACAAACAAAAAAATCCAAAACACAACAGAGACAAGACAGTTTAATTAAACCTTAACATGCTGATAGTTGCGGAAAAGGAAAAAAAAGAAAAGGAAATCTTAAGAAAAACCGTCATCAATTTTTCATAAAATGAAGAGCTGAAATCAATCTAGGACATATCGGTCATCGAACGATTTGGCCCACGGACATTTCAGCGGATACTTTTTTTTCGAAAAAAACAGTTAAAAAGTGTAAATTTGCTGATGAGACATCACCGTGATTACTGGTAATGGTGAAACTTGAGCAGTGTTTGTTTATTTAAGAGGAACTTAGTCAGGATAGGCTTGAAAACGCCCCCACGTAAGGGTCAGCTCGGAAGAAGCCCCGCGGTATTGTGTTCTACAGACGGACGGTTCTAGGAAGGAAACTTTGATAATTCAATTTACGTTTAGTTTACGACACAGAGAGATAATAAATTAAATTTAAGCTGTTATAGCTAGACATGTGTCTACTGCTAATGTTCATCAGGGGAGATAAACTCAGTTTACTATCTGCCATGAAAACAACGAAAGCGCATGGACAGATTTTGTACGTCTCTTTTGAAACAAAAAGAAAGTAGGGCGGAAAAGAAAAGTTCGCCTACTAGATTTTAAGGCGGTTTGTGAACCGCATCAAAGCAGAGAAAGGCTTCTCCTCGTAGCTCCATCCTAGATGTATCAAAAGTACGTCAGCTTATGTCGTATTTAACTCTAATACAAGTAGATGATTGCGCAAACATTGAGCTATTGCCTGTATTGGTAAAATGATCCACCCATCTTACCGCCGACATTGGCAACAGACCTGATGTAAGTCTTCCGTATCAGGTTAAACGTGAAGGTCAAATCCAGAAGCTTGTCAACGCAGAGTGTTACTTAAAGACCACGACCGTTCATTTCGATTAAAGCCAAGTGTTATTTAGGGTACTGGTGCTGAAAAGATAGAAGCTCCCGTTTTTGATGCAGTAAAGGTGCGCAGCCATCTTCTTTCTTATAGGACCACACGCTCAAGATCGAAAGAGAAGGAATCAAATATAGATTAGTCATTGTTCATCTTTGCAATCGATGTATGAAAAATATAAAATAACGAAAAAATATATAATCCAATCAAAATCAGAGATGAAGCTATTTCACTGCGAATAAGCTTTTTAGTTTTGTTGTCTTTTTATTTTTTTTACTCGTCTCCCCACGAAAGCAGGGTTAGCCACAACGTCGGTTTTTATTGTGGTGAGAAACCAGCTCCTCTTAAAATGGGCACTCTGGTTAGTAACAAAATATTAAAAAAAATATATCATTCATGAAGAATTTCTCATCCACTAACTGAGAGCAAAGAACTGAAATGAAAAAGTGCAGCATCAGAAGACATACTACACTTTGATCAAGACCCGAAAGCCAAAAACCTTGTTTTTCTATTTATAAGCTTTAATGTCATAAAACTAAGCATTAATCCACTAAAAAATAAATAAAATTACTAATTCATCGTGTCCGACCAAAAGTACGAATTCACTGTGTCTGACTAAAAGTATAAATTCATTGTGTCCGACCAAAAGTACGAATTCACTGTGTCTGACTAAAAGTATAAATTCATTGTGTCCGACCAAAAGTACTAATTCACTGTGTCGTACTAAAAGTATAAATTCATTGTGTCCGACCAAAAGTACGAATTCACCGTGTCTGACTAAAAGTATAAATTCATTGTGTCCAACCAAAAGTACGAATTCACTGTGTCTGACTAAAAGTATAAATTCATTGTGTCCCACCAAAAGTACTAATTCACTGTGTCGTACTAAAAGTATAAATTCATTGTGTCCGACCAAAAGTACGAATTCACTGTGTCTGACTAAAAGTATAAATTCATTGTGTCCGACCAAAAGTACTAATTCACTGTGTCGTACTAAAAGTATAAATTCATTGTGTCCGACCAAAAGTACGAATTCACTGTGTCTGACTAAAAGTATAAATTCATTGTGTCCGACCAAAAGTACTAATTCACTGTGTCTGACTAAAAGTATAAATTCATTGTGTCCGACTAAAAAGTAAAAAACTACAAAGGTTACACTTAACAATCATATCTCAAACGGATTCACTGTTTCCTCAATTATGTTATGGAAAATAAGTACTATAATGTCGGATCACATTGCGTTAATTCCAATTTCTTTTAGTCATATTTCCATTTTTTCTGTTTTTAGTGATTCTAAAATTATGGCTTTTTTTTAGCTTATTAATAAGATTCATACACATTATTTCCTTTCTCTCTCTTCAAAATTATAATCTATTCTCGTGAATTGTGTACTATATGTTGTTTGGATTTTAATTTTGTCGATTCCTCTGTTTAAACTTCGATGTCTCAGATGATTTTATGCTTTTCATTTGTTCACGCTGCCTGCGTTCAAATTTTGTTCTAGCTTGCTGCATTACGATGATGTCATTTATCGTTTTGCCCTGATATTCACAGACTCTATATTTAAGTGTTTCCTGTGCCGTGTATACGTTAGCTTTTTTGTAAATCCATTTGTAAGAGGGGCCTATTTCAGAGAAACGTTTTTAGTGAAACACTCTTTTAGGTTTGTACTTAAATGTAAACAAAAATCGACAAGAATGTTCGACAATAGACGCAAACAAAACAATGAACTAAAAAAACAGAAAATCACAAAAAATATATTTTATATACATTGAAAGGTGGAGGATAAATGTATATTGTAAACATAGAATCTCCGTGAATATTTTCAGTCTTCGAATTGTATGATATGGAAGACGTCTGAGACGATTATTTAAGGGTCATCAATTATTCACGGCTCTAAAAAAATCATAATCAAACATGGCTACTCAATTATTAAACGTACATTTTAATAAAAATTAAAAACAAAACAAAGCATGCATGGTCCCCCGTGACTACACAGTGAAAAAAGGCATGAATAAATAACTAAGTTCAGCATTCGCCCATCCCCATTTAGCACCAAAAGTGCCCAGGGGACGTCAAATTCTGGTGGAAACGAAAATAAAACGGTGCAGTTTGAGGTCTTAACATATGTAAGTTTCAGTTCTACACCATGAAAAAAAATAAATAAATAAATAAAAAAGAAATGAGTAAGTCCGTCATTTGCACCTCCATTTAGCTCCCAAAGTTCCCAAGGTCTTTACATATTTAAATTTGAGTTCAGCACTACGCAATACTGCTAAATAGGCATTCGCATATAATTTTGGACAAATATGGTAAAATAGTCCCCAAAATGGAGTATTTTTATCAGCCCTAAAGGAGCCCCTCTGGCACACCCAAGAGTTATTGCAGTATAGACAAACAAAATTATATAGAAATTACAAATTTTCGAAAAGTTTTATAAAAATCCAAGGCATCAATTTTTATAATAAGCACAAAAGTGTATATTTTAGTGTTGTATATTGGTTTATATTGGAGGGGATGATATATTAAAACGTGTCGTGTGTTATCTAGTGGATGTAAGATATTGTTCTTTTAACAGACAGATAATAAACGTATAAATCGCATGTATGTTTTATAGCCAAGAGGACATGATATTGACGTGTAACCCGAGTCATATTGTATTAGACCTATCACACGGTATATTTTTACAGTTCATATGTAAGAAGAATAATATATGCCTCATACCTTTTGTTTTCTTGAAGAGTTCTTCTGTATCTTCCCGCTGCTCCGTGACGAACCATGAAGCCAATTGAGACATATGTTCTTCTTTGTGAAAACCATAAAACAACTCTTTATATTTTTATAACATAAATTTATTACAGTTGTCTCAAATGGTTTTTACAGGATCTGCAGTTCGTCTACATTTCTATTCTTACAGCTCGCTCTCTAGCTGTCTGTTCACCCCTGTCTAGACGTCTGTCTGCTCTGGTGGTCAATCCTCAACTCTCTGAACCTCTACAAAACTAACTACATCACGTGTTCTCTTACATCACCTAATTACGTGTCTCAGACCAACCTAATCCACAACTAGTTATTTGTTTATTCAAAACCCCAAAATAATGTTTACATATATTTTCTATTTTCACATTTCTTTTTGCGATTCACACGTCAATCATTTCTTCCGCAATTTAATTGTTTATTCTTCTAATCATAATAACTGATCCAGCGACCATCCGTCGCTCAAATCAATTAACAAGAATACAATAACAATAATAATACTGTTTTGACCCTTGACCCCGCTTGCCACAGTAAACAGATACTACGCTATGATCACAGCCTTAAGGGTCATAACATTACATTAGCCATTTTAACCCGAAAGGCACCCCTAAGGGGCAACTGGAGTTTTCCCAGAAAATCTTTTTTGTTACTTCTTTACTTATATGTTTAATTTTTGCGCAAAATTTCAAAAACTTCCAAGGCGTAGTTATTGAGAAAAGTGCGGACAGACGAACGGACTAACAGACAGGTGTGAATTTACAGGGCCACCCTCCTTTTGTTGGGCGACTAAAAGTTGTATTTGATATGTTTTTTTATCGAAGAAAAGATCAGTGAGACATGTAATAAACGTTGGAATGTATACGTTTATGCATTTGTTTACTATTAGAGTAAATCAGCAGACGACAGTGAACAGATTCAAGGAGTGGGAAGTTGTAATTTTGTAAGCGTGCGCGTGCGCGTGCGTCAAGCAGCCTGAGATTAAGAAGCAATTAATGGTCGACGTGTGATATTAATGTCAACACTGTCGTTTTTTTTTTTTTTTGTTTTGTTTTGCTATCAATTGAGGGAAAATATGACTTTATATGAGACCAAAGTTGATCGAATAGTACAATTTAGAATAATTACAAAAAACACTCTCATTGCTCGAAAATATTGTTATTGATTTTTATTAATTAATGGGTTGCGCGGAAACGAGTTTAAATACTTTTATTTTAAATTCGCGGCTAAATTTTTTTAATGTCCTTTCGTATTTTGTAGTGCTCAAAGTGGGAGTGATAGGCACGATTAATATAAGAAACAGGATTAAGTAAAATATACCTGATACATTCGTGGCCATTCATCCTGATCAGCTGTAATGTTGCGAGTGTTAATTGTCATATACTCAGTCCTGGTAACATCCAGGTGAAGCTCTGTGCAGTTTGCTGCTGATTCAAGAGAAGATATGAGTGCCTAGGCACTAATGAGATTTTCAGACAACAGTTATATATGGACACTTGCCGAGAGTATCAACCCTAGTTTGCAAGAGACGTGTTCAGTTTGCTAGGCATTGTGCACGTGCCACGGATGAACTTGTTTCACAATCAATCACAAAAATAAACTTTTCCAGAAAGGATACATGATTTTGGGTGCTATGGCAGATAGGGAATACTAGAAGGGTGTAAAGAGTTCTATCCCGGCTGGGGCTGAAAGATGATGAGGTTAAGCTCCAAAGTTGAAAGTTTATGAGGAATTAAATCCACAATCTGGATGTATGCGGAGTATGTATCCTGCTGATAGTGGACAGCATATTTGTTTTGTTTATTACAAGTAGATGTCGCCTTCTTAAGTGATCACTAGGACTATGACAAGAGATATTATTTTCAGTATTTTTAATATCGAGTGTATATCAGTTAATATCTTATGTGTTTTTAGATATAGTGATGTGGTTCTCGATTAACCGTGTCTAACCGTGTCGGAAATATACTCGAGAGTCAAACCAATTCCAAGAATATTCTCACGTAATCACCCATAATGTTATGATCAAGTTCAAAGTCTTTTTACTTGTGTGATTTAACGATAACCGGCGTTTCAATATGAGCATTCAATGAATAACATGTAGAAATAAACGTGATGATATATTGTAAAGAGGCATGAGAATGATATGGAGAAACATAGCAAGTGCTTGGTTACTTTGATGAATATTTGCAAAGTTGGATGAAAAAATGAAACTTTTTTAAACATAGCAAGATAAAAGAACTAATAAATAATTTAGTACGGCGTTCGTGTCATTAAATCTATCTATATAAAAGTGAACGTGTGTGTATGTGTCTGTGTGTGTGTCTGTGTGTGTGTCTGTGTACATTTCCCTACGCAATAGCTCTGTCAATTTTAATCTACAGACGCGAAATTTGATATATTTTAATATTTGATTTGGGAAAATCTTTGTGATCAGTTTTCGGTCAGAAATTTGGCTGTTAAGGGGTCAAAGTTCAAGAATTTGACCTTTGAGAACTCTACCAAACTCCTCTGACAGTTTTGGGTCCAAACATTTGAAATTTTAGATTAAACGAAAATATATACGTATGCATAAATATATATGGAAACGTCAGGGTTTTTTCTCGTTCTTTTCCTCCATCGCGGATCGGGTTCCAGCCTGCCTCCTTATACCACTTTTTTGCTTTGCGCAACATACACATCCAAATACCCGAGCAGGGCCGGGCTGAAATGCGAATATATCTATAAAAGTGAACGTGTCTGCGTGTGTACATTTTCCTACGCAATAACTCTGTCAATTTTCAGACTACAGACTCGAAATTTGATATGCAGGGCGCTGAGATTTGGAAAAATCTTTGTGATCAGTTTTCGGACAGAAATATGGCTGGTAAAGGGTCAAAGTTCAACGATTTGACCTTTGAGAACTCTTCCAAACTCCTCCGATAATTTGGGTCTAAACACTTGAAATTTTAGATTAAACAAAAATATATACATACACATAAATATATATGGAAACAATTTTGTGTTTACTATAATCATTTTACGCAAATATTATGCAAGTATAAATCATGAAGAATATCTGCATGAATATAATTACACGTAATAGTAAACTAAAGATGATCATCCCATAAGAAAACCTGGAAAATAATACAGAATTAAAATGGATGTTTAAATAAATCTGCAAATTAGCAAGATCTTTTGCAGATAAATGCAATTCTACGATCAATCTATATATCTATAAAAGTGAACATATCTGTCTGTGTCTGCGTGTGTATATTTCACTGTCAAACTACTCTGTGAATTTTCAGTCTACAGACTCGAGGTTTGACATTAGGAGTATTGAGATTTGGAAAAATTTTTAATCAGTTTTCGGCCAGGAATGCAATTCCACAACATATATATAAGAAAATTGTATTTTCTTTTTAAGTAAATAGAAAAGAGGGGTTTTAATATGAATATCAATACACACAACAGAAAAACGAATTTATAGGAGTATAGATAGATAGACGAATATTTCCATTCATAGGAGTATAGATAGATAGATAGACGAATATTTCCATGTAAAAAAAAAAATCCAGTTTGATCAGTCTACATAGCGATGTCGCATTTGCCTGGCATCCACGGAAAGCCTGATTTCAAAACTCCAAGCTCGATAAACGTGACGCCATTCATCATTGTTCACCGTTTTTTAATACCGTTTACCTGCTGTTCATTATATCAACTTTATGTAACCTATCTTTTAAGATTTTTTTCTTTTGTAAATTAAGATTATTATGACATGCACTAAATGTGACCCTTGTCAAAATTCAAACAAGCTAATCAAGAACCTAGATTCCAGTAAAGCAACTGGCCCTGATGGCATCCCAATTATAGTGTTAAAAAAGCTTCGACCAGAACTTGCTCCCATACTTACGAAACTATTTAAGCGATGCCTTAAGGAGAAGTGCTTTCCGACTCCCTGGAAACCCTCATCAGTTTGCCCTGTATTAAAGAATTCAGGTTATAATTCATCTCCCTCTCAGTACAGACCAATAAGTCTCCTGTGTGTTATGAGTAAGTTGCTGGAATCCATATTAAATACAGAAATAGTCAACCACCTCAGCAGGAATAACGTTCTTAGTGACACACAATATGGTTTCCGCTCTGTAAGATCTACCGCAGATGTGCTGACGGTTATATCCCACAGGATTAGTGAATCTCTTGACAAAGGCTTCCTTTCTAGGGCAATTGCTCTTGACATATAAAAGGCCTTCGACAAGGTATGGCATGAGGGTCTATTTCACAAGATTTCCAGCTACGGTATAACTGGAAATGTTTTCTCAATCATTAAATCATTTCTCTCCGATAGGCTCATAAGAGTAGTGGTAGATGGAAAAAAATCGGAGGCCTGCAATATAAATGCTGGAGTCCCTCAGGGGTCAATCCTGGGCCGAACTCTCTTCCTGATCTACATCAATGACCTCTCTAAACACATACTTAAATTATTCGTTGACATCTATGCTGATGACACGACCATCTACGGCAACACATCAAAGGCTGTAAACGAGAAAGTTCTCTCTGATTCTCTCTCCTCTGACCTTGAGATCGTGGTTCAGTAGGGGAAGATGTGGATGGTTACCTTTAATGCATCCAAAACCAAACTCCTATCCTCACATCATCAATGCTCTGATCCCCATCTGGCATCAATTGTGATGGATGGCTCTCGTCTGGGTGAGGTGCCGTGTTTTGACGAGCTTCTGGGTTTGACCTTTACTCCTGATCTGAAATGGAACACGTACATCAAGTCTGTTGCCAAGGTCGCTGGAAAGATGGTGGGATCCTTCTAAAGCTCCAGAAGATATCTCAATACTGATGCAATTCTCTATCTATATAAAAGCCAAGTACGTCCAAGGATGGAATACTGTTGCCATATCTGGACAGGAGCTTCTAAATAAGCCTATCCTGCCTTGACAGAGTACAAAATAGACTTTGTGGCTTAGTGAGGGATGCCCTTTTCTCTACCCTGCAACCTCTCTCTCACAGAAGAGACGTTGCGAGTCTATCCTTGTTTTATCGTTATTTCCATGGCAGGTGCTCGTCTGAACTCTAATCTCTGGTCCCTCCTCGCCAATCTTTCACGAAAAACACCCGTCTAGCTGAATCCACTGTCAAAAGTTTCCCCCACTCTTTATCTGTGCCTAAATCAAAACGCGGTTCCATGAACAAAGCTTCTTTCTTAGAACTGCACGCCTGTGGAACTCTGTTCCCTCTGCCTGCTTCCCACCGGTCTACAACTTGGATGTGTTCAAGTCCAACGTTAACAAATTCCTAATGAACCGCCCCCTTAAGTAAACACTTCATCAAATCTCCACACTAACGTAATGTACTTGCAATAACCCTTATCCCTGGGTGGCTTCCGGGCCTTGATAAGTGGTGATCACTGTGTAAAAAAAAAAAAAATCTAAAAACGCTAACTTAATCACCCTAGAATTCAAATCCTCCATATGTAACATTCTTGAATTAATGTCTGGAAAATTCGAAGAACAGTACCAATAGGAACTCGTTTTAGATAAAGTAATGTTGACTGCTTGTTTCTATTAGTTAAAAGAAAAACATTGTCTTTAATAACAGTAGTTTTCATTCGCATGTCGATAGAAATATTTCGTGTTCAGAGACGTTTAATTACGTGAGAACGCTACGTAGCATACTTTTTCCACGCGATCCACTAATCCGTGAAAATAGATTATATCTCAAGACAACATTCTCTCCTCGTATAATCTAACTCCTAATCTCTCTTAATATTTCAGTTCGAATAAGATGTCTGACACAGCTCAAACGTTGAATGCACATTATGCATGTATTATTTGCATCATTCAGACTACTGTTACCATCTTGAGTGTTATACTCACAACATTTCTGCCAATGTAACCTCCGACTTTCTTCTGGTCTATCTTGTCAAACTCGAAAATCTTTCTGTAAAATTCGGGAAATTTCGAATGGGGCGATTTATTATATCCACAGAAGTAGCATGCTTTTGTTCCGTCGTCTATAACTGTATATAAGTCCGAAGTAATTCGTAACAGTATTTAGATTGAATCTTTAACCTCTACAATAGTGTAATTTAAACACTGAATTTTACTAGGTAATTTATCCACTAGGCAATGCGTGATTGCGCTAAAACTCTAATATGAATTTGGGAAATCTAAAATTATTTTTGTTTTTAGAATTACAATTTTACTACTTATAAATCTTATCGCTCCAGATTACTATGTTTATATATATATATGGTATAGTACAGTATGGTATGTATATATGTATGTATGTATGTATGTATGTAACATATATTATTATTATTTAAAATGATTAGTTACAATATTGCGTTACATTCTATACTACGAGTTTCCAGACGTTTTCGTATGGAACTTTTATTGATAGGACATATTAAATTCTAGTCTCCTTTAATATAATCTCCTCCGACTGCAATGCACTTGTTGTACTGTTCCAACTCCTCCTTTTCTGTAAGCGTGTCAATTTAAAAACAGAATTTTACGAGGTACTTTATCCACTAGGTCATGGGTGATTGTGGAAAATTCTAATATGAATTTGGGAAATCTAAAATTATTTTTGTTTTTAGAAGTATAATTTACTACTTATAATCGTATTACTCCAGCTTCACATGTATATATGTATGTATGTATGTAATTTCCATCAAGTTGACTTCCTCTGGAGGTTGAAGGATATTCCTATGAACAATCACATGTCTTCTCAGACCAGCAGTAGACTTGCAAACTTTGCTGCATGTTAAACAGATCGTTTGGTTCAGACTAATAGGTGCAAAGTTGACCTGAACAGGAGTTTTGTGAGACTGCTCAATTTGTATGTCACATCTGCTTCAGGATCTGCAAATCTGCGACGGGAGTGCAGAGTTATCTGAGATGGCATGATCGACAACATTAGGAGAACTCAATGTGACGGCGATCATCTGGAAAGACGCAGCAATCATCATGTATATATATATATATATATATATATATATATATATATATATATATGGGTGTGTGGTTGTGCGTGTTTAACATATATTATAATTATTAGTTAAGATTATTAGTTCGAATATTGAATAACGTGTCATAATACGAGGTGGCTTCAATAAATTTCCAGACTTTTATTGGTAGTACACATATTTAATTCTAGTCTCTTTCGAAATACTATCCACCCGACTGTAATGCACTTGTGGTACCGTTCAAACAACTACTGGAAGACCCTATAAAAGTCCTCTTGTTCGAGCGTGTCACCAACCCACGTCACTGCCTCTTTTATTTCCTCAATTGTCTCATGATGGCAACCTGTTATAGTTTTACTTGAGATAATGGAATAATAAAATCTCACAGGGAGCAATATCTAGACAATAGCGAGTATGAGGAACTGTCTTGCCGTCCATCTTGGTCAAATAGTCTGTGACAAAGATGTAGTTGCAGACTGGTGCTTTGGGACAACCTCCGTGCAAGTCTTCCGCATCTTCAGTCCCTCATGAATAATTTTGTGTACAGTTCCCACACTGACATCAGACTGTGCACTTATTGTCTCTATAGATACACAACGGTTCTTATCCATGAAATTCTTTCATATACTCTGCTGTTCTGACATCCTTAGTCCCTCCGTACCTCTCATCATCTCTTACGGATTTTTTGTTTTTCTGGAATCTCTTATGCCATTCAGACACTGCTGCTCGAGTCACACAAGATGGTCCAAACGAAATCTGGAACATCACATACTTTTATGGCATATTTTAAAGTTAAAGCAGAATTTTCTTGCATATCTGTTTTGGAAAGTGTTCACGCGTTCAGGGTGCATTTTTGAAATTCCCAGCTGTGACAATCAGGTTTAGTACGGCGTACGCAAATTTTTTTTATGTAGGTTCTAATTTGAGCCTGAAATCGCAAAAAATCGGTTAGACATCTCAGAATATGTATAGCAAGAACATACTGAAATTTTAAGATTCTATGACAATTTTAAATGTCTGTACAAAATATCTCAAAACTTATTTAAGGCACCTTGTAGGTTTGCCTAGTAACAGATTTTGGCCCATCCTATGCACTGCTTCTTTCGTCTAGGTCTATAAATGTTACTTCATTCTAGTAGAGGGAAGAGAAATAAAAAGAGAGGTATACAAACAAAAAATGTAAGAAGAGGGGAAAATAGAAAGAAAAGGAAAGAGAAAGAGTAAAAAAAGACGAAAACGATGGAATGAAAAAAAAATAGAGAAAAGGGAAGATACAGAAAGAAAAAGAAAAGGAGGAGAGATCAAGATTCGTTTTGCTTTCCGCCGTTTTTTCTCTTTCTATTCTATTTCACTTTTTAATTCGGATAAATAGTTTTACCTTTTCTTCCATATGTTGTCAGCTATACCGATGTTTTACAATATATACACGCATTACGTTTCGATGTTCATCTAACCTAATTTTAGTGGGCGACATGTCTCATATTTTTTAAAATATTTTCCACATTACATATAGTTTACATATACATTCTCCAAATGAGAACAGTAGTCCGAATAATCCAAATAATACGAGTTATCAATATTTATCTCAGACATTCAGAAACGTATATTACATAGGTACTTTATGCTATAAAATCACCTTTTATTTTGAGAGAGAGAAGATAGAAAAGAGAACCAAAGTGAAAAGAAGGAGATAGACCAGGCGAAAAAGAAAGGACAGAAGAGAGAGAAAAGGGAACGATAAAAAGACAATTAAAGTACAGACCAAAGTGCGTCCATGGATATACTCCTTGTGTCAATTGAGTTTTAAGCGCGGGCTTTGAATTCAATACCATAGCAAATAAATGATTATATGCCGTAGTATGAGTTTACCTCGCTACGTATTATGCACGAGCCACTCCTACTATAAACATTTCATTTAACCAACCTTTGAATACAATGCTACGTCATAGTTAGTAATTCAATTGTGAGTGTTTCCCTAACATTACACACCGTTTTTAACGGTGTCGTTACATTTTAACAAATTCAAAACGTTGTCGACTCCGTCGCAAGAAAGCAGAAGAAATAAAAAAAAAACAACTGAATGTTATTATTTTTAATAAATGCCTTTATATCTGGTATTTACAACAACGCATTTTTAAAAAAAATATTCGAAGAGTTTATTTATTTATTTATTTTCGGACTGTTATCCTCATCTTCATAGTTTTTTTGTTGTTGTTTCGCCAGGTTTCGGCCTTCTTCAGGTGATTAAGTGCGACAGGATTGGAATGCTAAGTCTCTTAATTTTTTCATCAGTAATCACTTTTCATAGTTGTTGTTGTTTTACATGGAAGACACCACTTATCAAGGCCCGGAATCCACTGGGGGGTAAGGGTTATTGCGTGTACAGTAAGCAATGGGAAAGTATTGTAGTAATCGTTAGTATTGGAGATTTGATAAAGTATCTTACTTAAGGGGTCGGTTTATCAAGAATTTGTTTATGTTAGACTTGAAGACATCTAAGTTGCAGTCAGGTGGGAAACAGGCAGACGGAAAAGAGTTCCACTGGCATGCACTTCTAAGAAAGAAGCTTTGTTCATGGAATCTACCTTTTGGTTTTGGCACAATTAAAGAGAGGGGAAAATTTTTGACAGTGGTTTCAGATAGACGGGTGTTTACTGTGAAAGGTCGGCGGGGTAGGACTAGGGATTGGATTTCAGAGGAGAACCTGTCTCATTATGTTTTGACCAACTAATCCTCTGATCTCGGGTAGGATTGAAAACGCTATCTTCCAACAATATTCACCTGGAACCGTAGATATTCTACGCCTCTACCCACTGCGCCACACCCCAAAATAATATATGTTTTTTTCTCCTTCTCCGGTCGTGTGTGAGTTTTCCTATCTGCTGTGACGTCGCCAACGCTTCGAACACGTGCTTCTACCGTTAGGTCTCGTACACTTACTTCTCTGAACATCATTTCTCCGCACATCACTTCTAGTTTGTTCACATGTCGTTTTATCTCTGCTATGACCTTACTTCGAGCAACCGGCTTGGTCATTTGCATATTTTTATTCAGCTGCCGGTGCTATCATGTCAGCACCTCTGTTCCTTTTCTTTCACAACTCTAAACAAGAACAATCGCGGTAATACCTAATAAAAAAACCCACAAAATAACCATATAACTAACGCAATGGAATCATAAAATATATACCTTTATGTTAATTATTTTTTAAAAAGCGTGAACAAAATGCAAAACCATTTGCTTGAAAAGTAAATTTCTGTTTTTACGCATTATATATATATATATATATATATATATATGTGTGTGTGTGTGTGTGTGTGTGTGTGTGTGTGTGTGTAGTACAGTATTGCTTCGCTGAATCACAGCTCATGCCAAACGACAGTCGGCACATCTAATCGTTAGGCTATTCGGCTTCTGCTACGCAGGTAATGACTTAACAATGTTTTGACATTGTCCGAACGTTTAAGCGCAATTTGTGTATATATATATAATGACAATTATATATATATATATATATATATATATATATATATATATATATATATAGTGGCAATGCCAATATAATCACGACAGCCCCTTTAAGAAACTCGTTTCTTATCGTTGAGCACTTTTAGTTGAATTAAGTCAGTCAATTTAGCTCTTATGCATAGATCCTCGTATAATGATTAGATAACTGTCTGGCTGACGCAAAGAACATTAAAAAAATTAAAATGTTTAAATTCAACGTTATTTCACGCGGTTAATGGTAGTCGAATGGATACGGTCTTGACTAATCGAGCCAGAGATGGCTCGTGTGGCGGAGTTCGAATCTGTCGACTGGTGTTAATCGTGACACCCTGTACTGAACATTCCCGACAGGATGAACACTAATGTCTGTAGGTCTGTAATTATTATAGTAAATATATATATATATATATATATATATATATATATATATATATATATATATATATATATAAAGAAAACGACGTAAGTTGGACACCCCCTGGTCTGAATGTGGTATTATAGTGCCTGATGGCTGTAAGGATTAATTTATTCAGCAGATGTACAGTGAAAAAAATTATTATAGACGCAATTTTCATTTTTGGATTAGTCGTGTGCCTATTTTATTTTATTGACATTTGTTTTGTAAATATTTTGTTCTCAGAATAAAATATATAAATCAAACGGAGAAATTTTACAAAGTTAAGTTGTTTCGTATCAAAGAGTTTATTATTTATGTATACTAGGCGATGTATGTGATGGACGATGGCACCTCCTTCTAAACACTTCCAAAACGAGCCTTGAAATCTTCCTGATCTGTGATATAAACGCGATTAGCGACCATGCGTTTGTTAAACATTTCTATGAAATTACCACAGAAAGATAAGAGTACGGTCAATGCATTTATTAAGTACATATTTACAGGCATTTTCACATGTGATACACCAAGTTCATAACGTTCGGTGGGGTCGTGTTCTTAAAAAGTATTTAAAAAAAAATGTGCGCCTTGCAGAACGAGCAGACAAGAGACAAACAACCATATATATATATATATATATATATATATATATATATATATATATATATATATATATATATATATATATATAGAGAGAGAGAGAGAGAGAGAGAGAGAAATCAAAGCAGAACGGCAACGGGTAGTCAACAACGGAAAGGAAAACTCATATTGCATTGGCTTCTAGTTCGATGCAGTTCGAAGATTGATGACGATTAAAGAGGTAACGACTTGAGGGTTGAATTTGTAAGATTACCTTTTGAATTCTAGTGAGTTTCTGATTGAACATTGGAAGCCATTGCAATTGTACAGACGTACACACTGCCACCCATATTAACAAATACACACATATTTATTTATCTCTCTATATAACTCCAACTTCTCTCTCTTTCTCTCTTTACACAAACAGACAGATGCACAGACACAGACATGCACATATATACAGATATATTACACTGCTTCAAAGACATTTGACCTATTTTCAAATTTTTATTCCGTAAAAATGATTCAAAATGTTTTAATTTAATATATGTATTTTTTACAAGGTGGTCACCAATTATCAAGGCTTGGAAGCCACTCGGGGGTAAGGGTTATTATATATATAGATATATTATATATCATTTTGTATATATATATATATATATATATATATATATATAACAAAATAAATTCGTTAGTCTAAATTGATGATTTTATATGGCAAAATCTTAGTTTCTTTTAAATTAAATACTAATCCCTATTGATCCATAACTGCACATAGAAAAGGTACATAATATTTAGTTTAGATTGCCTATTCATAACAAGGATTAATACAAAATTTCAATCCGATCGACTCAATAGTTTTCAATGAAAATTAGAACTGAAAACTAATCACTATTTATACTTATTAACCCTTAGTTGATCGTTGCCAACATCCGCTGGTCGAGAACTCTGCTCATCACCTTACAAAGCTCTTGTCGCCGCCAGGAAATTGCTTAAATCACTATTGCGCTCTGAGATCAATAATTGTCCTTGGACAAAACGCTTCGTTGATATCGCGAGATATTTCTGTAGATCTTCGGCCTTGCCTGAATTTAAAAAAGCAAATTGGGAAAATTTTTTTATCCTGTATTAAACGTTCCGAAAAGAAGACATACTTGTTTTAAAACGATTGTAATTTAAACGATTAGATATGGCGAGAACGAAAACTTATTTGAAAATACATAATTTGAAATCAAAATTAAAAATTCCGTAAGTACTTCTTCTCAAGCTTATATATATATTATATATATTACGTTAACAACCAGGTTCTTGCGTAATTTTGAATTTTGATTTATATATGCCTCTATATATATAAAATTAACTCATTTTCTCCCTCTGTTTTAAAAAATCAAGACATTTCATGCAAATTTAATATGCACAAACTGTAGCACAATATCATAACCTCTCCGCCTCCTCGAAAATCTTAGATTCCTATATTTTTTTTGCTGAGAGTTCACTGCCAGAATCGGTTAAAATCAATGAAAGTAGTAAACTCTTTTCTCTCTAATAAATTCCCCCTTCCCCGCCACCACTCACACCGTTGAGGGATCGTTCACACGGGAGACAGTTGCGAAGTAACACCGGTTTGAAATTTCTTCACTTCATAGTTGCTTAAAAAACTGGAATGGAATTTTAACGTTCCTATTCGTTCGATCCTCACTACTAGGCGAAACACACTATGGACTTACCGATTCGAAGGGTTATTTATGCCATTTTTTCGCTTTATTTCGTTTTGTAGTTGATTAAAAAACACTGGAATGAAAAGGGTTATTAATTCCATTTTTTCGCTTTATTTCGTTTTGTAGTTGATTAAAAAAACATTGGAATGAAAACGGTTATTTATCCCATTTTTTTCGCCTAATTTCGTTTTGTAGTTTATTAAAAAACAGGAACGAAAAGGGTTATTTATGCCATTTTTTCGCTTTATTTCGTTTTGTAGTTGATTAAAAAAACATTCGAATGAAAAGGGTTATTTATGCCATTTTTTCGCTTTTTTTCGTTTTGTAGTTGATTTAAAAACACTGGAATGAAAAGGGTTATTTATGACATTTTTTCGCTTTATTTCGTATTGTAGTTGATTAAAAAACATTGGAATAAAAAGGGTTATTTATGCCATTTTTTCGCTTTATTTCGTTTTGTAGTTGATTAAAAAAACATTCGAATAAAAAGGGTTATTTATGCCATTCTTTTCGCTTTATTTCGTTTTGTAGTTGATTAAAAAACATTGGAATGAAAAGGGGTTATTTATGCCATTTTTTTCGCTTTATTTTGTTTTGTAGTTTATTAAAAACAGGAATGAAAAGGGTTATTTATGCCATTTTTTGCACTTTATTTTGTTTTGTAGTTGATTAAAAAATCACTGGAATGAAAAGGGTTATTTATGACATTTTTTCGCTTTATTTCGTTTTGTAGTTGATTAAAAAAACATTCGAATGAAAAGGGTTATTTATGCCATTTTTTGCACTTTATTTCGTTTTGTAGTTGATTAGAAAACACTGGAATGAAAAATGTTATTTATGCCATAGTTTCGCTTTATTTCGTTTTGTAGTTTATTAAAAAACATTGGAATAAAAAGGGTTATTTATCCCACTTTTTCGCTTTATTTCGTGTTATAGTTGATTACAAAACATTGGAATGAAAAGGGTTATTTATGCCATGTTTTTCGCTTTATTTCGTTTTGTAGTTGATTAAAAAAATTCGAATGAAAACGGTTATTTATGCAATTTTCTTCGCTTTATTTTGTTTTTTAGTTGATTAAAAAATCACTGGAATGAAAAGGGTTATTTATGCCATTTTATCGCTTTACTTCGTTTTGTAGTTGATTAAAAACACTGGAATGAAAAGGGTTATATATGCCATTTTTTTTTTGCTTTATTTCGTTTTGTAGTTGATTAAAAAACAGGAATGAAAAGGGTTATTTATGCCATTTTTTCACTTTATTTTGTATTGAAGTTGATTAAAAAACACTGGAATGAAAAGGGTTATTTATGCCATTTTATCGCTTTACTTCGTTTTGTAGTTGATTGAAAAACACTGGAATGAAAAGGGCTATTCATGCCATTTTTCTTTGCTTTATTTCGTTTTGTAGTTGATTAAAAAACACTGGAATGAAAAGGGTTATTTATGCTATTTTTTCGCTTTATTTCGTTTTGCAGTTGATTTAAAAACATTGGAATGAAAAGGGTTATTTATGCAATTTTTTTCGCTTTATTTCGTTTTGTAGTTGATTTAAAAACATTGGAATGAGAAGGGTTATTTATACCATTATTTTTCGCTTTATTTCGTTTTGTAGTTGATTTAAAAACACTGGAATGAAAAGGGTTATTTATGCCATTCTTTTCGCTTAATTATGTTTTGTAGTTGATTTAAAAACATTGGAATGAAAAGGATTATTTATGCAATTTTTTTCGCTTTATTTTGTTTTGTAGTTTATTAAAAAACAGGAATGAAAAGGGTTATTTATGCCAATTTTTGCACTTTATTTCGTTTTGTAGTTGATTAAAAAATCACTGGAATGAAAAGGGTTATTTATGCCATTTTTTCGCTTTATTTCGTTTTGTAGTTGATTAAAAAAACATTCGAATAAAAAGGGTTATTTATGCAATTTTTTTCGCTGTATTTCGTTTTGTAGTTGATTAAAAAAAATTCGAATGAAAACGGTTATTTATGCCATTTTCTCGCTGTATTTCGTTTTGTAGTTGATTTAAAAACACTGGAATGAAAAGGGTTATTTATGACATTTTTTCGCTTTATTTCGTTTTGTAGTTGATTTAAAAACATTGGAATGCAAAGGGTTATTTATGCCATTTTTTCGCTTTATTTCGTTTTGTAGTTGATTAAAAAACATTGAAATGAAAAGGGTTATTTATGCCATTTTTTCGCTTTATTTCGTATTGTAGTTGATTAAAAAATCACTGGAATGAAAAATGTTATTTATGCCATTTTTTCGCTTTATTTCGTTTTGTAGTTGATTAAAAAACATTGAAATGAAAAGGGTTATTAATGCCATTTTTTCGCTTTATTTTGTTTGGTAGTTGATTTAAAACACTGGAATGAAAAGGGTTATTTATGCCATATTTTTTCGCGTAATTTAGTTTTGTAGTTGATTAAAAAACAGGAATGAAAAGGGTTATTTATGCCATTTTTGCACTTTATTTCGTATTGTAGTTGATTAAAAAACACTGGAATGAAAAGGGTTATTTATGCCATTTTTTTCGCTTTATTTCGTTTTGTAGTTGATTAAAAAACACTGGAATGAAAAGGGTTATTTATGCCATTTTTTCGCTTTATTTCGTTTTGTAGTTGATTAAAAAATCACTGGAATGAAAAGGGTTATTTATGCCATTTTATCGCTTTACTTCGTTTTGTAGTTGATTAAAAAACACTGGAATGAAAAGGGTTATTCATGCCATTTTTCTTTGCTTTATTTCGTTTTGTAGTTGATTAAAAAACACTGGAATGAAAAGGATTATTTATGCTATTTTTTCGCTTTATTTCGTTTTGCAGTTGATTTAAAAACATTGGAATGAAAAGGGTTATTTATGCATTTTTTTTCGCTTTATTTCGTTTTGTAGTTGATTAAAAATCACTGGAATGAAAAGGGTTATTTATGCCATTTTTTTCGCTTTTCGCTGCGTTTTTTTTTCCGAACACGTTCATCATTTACTTCCCTGATTTTTGCTTTTTGTTTTCCCATTTTACCTATGTTCGGTGTATTTTTTTGGGCGTTTTGGTTTTGGTTTTTGCGATTTTTGAACGAAGTTTAACATCGTTTTTTTTAATATTTAAACAGGTTTATTGCTTCGCTTATTATATACTTTACCGCCCCCTTACATACACACCTACAAACAACCGGGCGCAGCCGGGTACCCTCGCTAGTATATATATATATATATATATATAGAGAGAGAGAGAGATAGATAGATAGAGAGAGATAAAGTCAATGCGAGCATGAAAAGTAATATTTTTAAGATTAAGCTTAGAAAGCAAAGGGACTAGTAGTTAAAACTGGAAGAAAAACAAATATTCTAGTAAAAACTATTCTAAATTTATAAATTAAAATATTGCATCGTTAAGAATGTGAAAAAAATCAAATTAACAATATATATAAATTCGTAATATTGCAATATTTTAAGTTATTTATTTATTAGATTTCTTACTAGAATATCTTGTCTTTTTCTTTTCCAGTTGAAACAACAAATTCTCTTTACTTTTCTAGGCTTAATCTTTACTATATTTTTTTTCATGCTCGCATTTTTTAAATGTAATCCATGATTTTCCAGGCTTCTCTTTGAAATAATATTGGGCGTTCAATATAGTACGCATTATCAACAATCCATAAATAATTATTACGAACTTCGTAAATTGACTAAATAAAAAAAAATTCAGCGTAATAGTCGCAATTAAGTAAATAAAAAGAAAGAAGGGGCAAGAAAAAGAGGAACAAAATTAACAGTAGAACTATTATCAGCCCTGACACGGCAAAGAGCTGCAGTTGTTACTTCTCTCTATATAGCCTAAATAACATAGCATGCGAGCGACATCCCCACTATGATTTATGAAAACGTCGGCGACGAAAGACTTGCTATGAAAATCAACAGCCAATCAGAAAAAAATCGTCTCTAAAGCATCAATGTTTTAAAAGTTGCTATAATAACTCACACCCAATCAGAAGAAACTGTCTTTCACGTTCGTTAATTCTGAGGGCATTTTAACATCAGTAATTTTATAACTTTTGCTTTAATGAACGAAAAGTGAAAAAGTATTTCAAAATATAGCTGAGAAGGAACTATGTACTGCAAAAATTGTTTGAAATTTGGTCGCAAAATGAGTGAGCTGTGAAGCTTTGAACAAGTTTTAAATAAGTAAAACTAACATTTAGCCATATATTGTAAAACTATCGTGTTTTTATAGTATGCTTATGTATATTGTGTTTTGGCCAGTGCAATTAATTTAATCATACTTATATATGCATTACTCTGCCTGTTCTACAAGTATTTTAATGGTAAATGTTTTGAGGAACTGCAAGTATTTCTGCCCCCACGACGTAAACACTCTCGACAGACCCAATCTGCAGCTAAATCCTACCCCACACAGTAGAGATCCCTAGATGTAAAATATCTTTCTACTCAGTAGTTTCTTACCCAGAACCGCTAGACTATGGAATTCCATTCCAGGTCCCTGTTTCCCCAACTGTACTGATATGCAGTAGTTCAAGTGTAACGTGAACCGACATCTTACTGCCCAACTTCCTACACAGTACCCCAGTAGCTGTTGACCCTGATAGTAGCCCTCTACACCAAAGTGTCAATGTGCTTTCTTTGTGGTGAAAATATAATTAATATATGCATATATATATATATATATATATATATATATATATATATATAATGCTTGTTTCTACACAACTGTAAAAACTTCAATGAATGAATTTTTTCCATAACCAAGTTTCCATACGCTTTGAAATCATTAGAGGATCTAGTGAGTGCGTCCGTTTAAGTGCTTGGACATTTTTAATTTAGTATAATTGTAATATTTTTAATTTAGTATAATTGTAATATTTTTAATTTTATATATTGCAATATTTTTAATTTAGTATATTTGCAATATTTTTAATTCAGTATAATTGTAATATTTTTAATTTAGTGTAATTGTAATATTTTTAATTTAGTATAATTGCAATATTTTTAATTTAGTATAATTGTAATATTTTTAATGTAGTATAATTGCAATATTTTTAATTTAGTATAATTGTAATATTTTTTAATTTAGTATAATTGCAATATTTTTAATTTAGTATAATTGTAATATTTTTAATTTAGTATAATTGCAATATTTTTAATTTAGTATAATTGTAATATTTTTAATTTCTAAAAGAACTCATATTCCAGCTGAGTTTGTGTTAATAAAATGTACATAAAAGTCGTTCATATATAAAATAGATGATATTAATATTTATTCTCGAATTTCTTTCTTTAACGGCGTTTTACCTTGTTTTTTTTTCGACAGAGATGTAATAAAAACTGCATCACAGACAGTGTTTGCATAGGCGTTGGAGCCCAAAACTGTCTTAACATCTGGGGCATATCAAAAAGGACAACCAGTTGCACCCATGTTGCATATCAGTCTGTGTTTGAGATATTAGTTTTCAGCTTAGCATAAATCTAGCAAATAAAAAGCAGTATCCTGGTTTTTGCTCTTAATTTATATGTTTTTCTATTTTCTTAAGCTTTTATGTGAACTAAAAATTGGTGCCATATATAGCTGAAGAAATGTATTTTATTGATGACCAACCACTTATAAGAGCGCGTGGGTCACTTTTAAATAAGAATAAAATCAAACCTGCATCGAAACATAGTAGGTGAAGTCCTTATGTTGTGTAGCGGGTGCATTTTGGGGACACATATATCGGAGACTCAAAACAAAGATGATAATGATAACACGAAGACAACTAGTTACAAAATATTAGAAGATTTCTTTATTCCTCAGCCGGATGATTGATGATGTCAGGAATTCAAACTTGTATCGCTACATGGTCTACTCTTCTCCCCTTTCCTTTTTAAGGGGATCAGTTCCGCTAAGTTGCATCCGACTCACGTATCTAACTGGCTCTATCACTGAGCTATTGATTTTCATCTTTTCATCTCTCTAACTTTGACCCCTCTTTCAGTATATTGAGAAACCCCTTAAAAGATTGCCGAATTAGACAAAATATCTTTGAAGATACTCGGAAGTCTCGTTGGTCAAACCGTTGTGAAAATAAAACACAAGATGTAGTTTGAATAATCCAAATAATACGAAGAGAATCTTTATTCATGGGGGTCCTCTTTGGTATTTAGTTACAGATAGAGATAAAACAGTTTCTTCATATTGTTGTACCTCGGCGAGTTATAGCTATGCTGTTTTTTAAAAGGACTAAGATTAGATGTCAGTCGATCATCCATCATAAATAAAACGAGAGAGTAAATAGAGACTAACAATATCCCTTCTGTGTGTTAGGGTCTGCGGGTAGATAATAATGCGCTTGTATAATGGTCAGCATGGATTTGAAATGTTGTCATGAAAATACAGGCCCATTTAATTCGATTCAAAATAGTGTTTGAATTAAAGTCAAAGCGTTTCTTGGAACAGCATAATTAGATAACTAATCTCTTCAGAAAGTATCTCAGATCTAACGCAATCTTGTACATGATAAAGAGTCAAATATGTCTTAAGATGGAAGCCGTCGCCAGATCTATGAATTTGTCTCTCATGGCCACCTTTGCTGTCAAAGTATAAAACCGACTTCGAAACCAAATGGGAAATACACGCTTCTCTTCTCTTCCCCCCCCACGACAATTTCTCACATAAGGGATGTTGTTAGGATTTCTT
>NC_136514.1:24594089-24629089 GCF_053919585.1 Euprymna scolopes | reverse complement strand
CGCTAATTAAGTCCCTGATAGTAGCCCCCTGCTTCAAAGTTGCACTGTGCCTTTTTTGGGGTGAAAATTGAATAAAAATTTTTTTTAAAAAATACTAAGGGGTCATAATAGGGGTCAAAGTTTAAAAAATTGACTTTTTTTTTTGTTTTTTTTTTTTTTGCTCCACATACACCTCCAAACACCCGGGCAACGCCAGGCTGAAATGCTAGTAAAAAATATTTCAAGTTTGCTAAATCTGAGTGACGCGTATTTTCTAGTTTATTTTATGATTGCTGATCTCTTAAGAAAATGCCCGCCACATTTATCAACCAGACTCTTGCTCGAGCATTTCTAAAACGGCACCCCACGACACACTATATACGCCACGGCTACATTAATTTATAACTTGGTATTAGTTTAGCGGCCGTTTCATTTTTATCCATCTGTCGTTTCTTTGAAGTCGTATCCGCCTTGGGCGTGTCTCGCTTGAAATAGGTAACCGCCGTTGCATTCTCTACAGGACGACTTTTGGCAAATCGGAATACCGTTGAACATGTATACCACGAATGAAAGCCGTCCTGCTAGGCAATTCAAGCATCCATACGTTTTAATTCATCTCGGTTTTCTTTATTAGTTCACCGCTGTTTCTTCGTTGTCATTCTATTTCTCTATTTCGCTTTTTTCTTCTTTTCTTTTTTTTTGGGGGGGGGGAGAGTTGCTTTATATAAACATCTACATCTTTCTCTTTTTTACTTTCTTGTTTTGTGTGGGTTTTTTGTTTTCGCGTTCATTTTTTTATTTACTGCTTGCAGGGAGGTGCTCGGGCGTAAAGTACGTTTAAATATGATATTTTTATTTGTCCAGATTTCATATGTATTATTATAGAGTCGTGATTTTAAATGTAAGAAAAAAGCATGTAGGTGCCATCAGCTGAAGTAAAGTGAAGCTGGTGACGTTACCACTGTGCCAACGTGACACGCACATAAACCAATCAAAAATAAAAAATAAAAAATAGATTAAGATGAATGTACAAAATATTTAACGATTTTTTTCAATGTAGACTAATTTTTGACCCCTTATAAACAATTTTTGACCCCTTATAAACAATTTTTGACATCTTGTAAACAATCTTTGACATCTTATAAACAATTTTTGACCCCTTATAAACAATGTTTGACGTCTTATAAACAATTTTTGACACCTTATAAACAATTTTTGACATCTTATAAACAATCTTTGACGCCTTATAAACAATTTTTGACCCCTTATAAACAATTTTTGCCATCTTATAAACAATTTTCGACCCCTTATAAAAATTTTTGGACCCCTTATAAACAATTTTGACTCCTTATAAACAATTTTTGTCCGCTTATAAACAATTTTTGTCCGCTTATAAACAATTTTTGACATCTTATAAACAATCTTTGACATCTTATAAACAATTTTCGACTCCTTATAAACAATTTTTGACCGCTTATAAACAATTTTCGACCCCTTATAAACAATTTTTGACATCTTATAAACAATTTTCGACCGCTTATAAACAATTTTTGACATCTTATAAACAATGTTTGACATCTTATAAACAATCTGTGACATCTTATAAACAATTTTCGACCCCTTATAAACAATTTTTGACGCCTTATAAACAATTTTTTGACATCTTATAAACAATTTTTGACCCCCTTATAAACAATTTTCGACCCCTTATAAACAATTTTTGACGCCTTATAAACAATTTTTTGACATCTTATAAACAATTTTCGACCCCTTATAAACAATTTTTGACGCCTTATAAACAATTTTTTGACATCTTATAAACAATTTTCGACCCCTTATAAACAATTTTCACCGGCTGAAGACCAATAAAAGAACGGCCTGTGAAAAGTCCAATTATTTGAGGTCTCTACCGCCGCTCTGCGACTTTTAGTTTCGGGGGAGATAGAGTTTGAAAAAATGGAGATAAACAGGCAGACTGACATACAGAATAGAGGCTTTTATATATTAGATTATTGATTTTCATCTTATCGATTAACTGCTGTTTTATTAATGTGTGTGTTTATTTTTTATTTTTTTTATTTCTTCTTATTAGTTTTTCACTTCTCCGTGCCTGTGCTCTCTTCCTCTCCTTACTCTTATTATCTTCTGCTTCTTTTTCTCCCATTCATGTTTGACTCTACTTTTATTCTCCCTCCCTTTCGTTTTATCATTCTTTTTCTTATTCTTCCGTTAATCTTGTTTTCTTCTCACCTTTTTTCTCCTTTCTCCAGTTTTACTTCTTTTATTAGTATGCCTCACGATTTTTTTCTTTTTTTTTCAATTTTCCTTCTTTCTTCTTCTATTCTTATTTTTTCTTTTCTTTTCTTTCTTCTAAATTTTCTCCCTTAATTTTCTTGCTTCTTTTTATTTTCAGTCTCCTTCTCTCAATTTTCCTCCAATTCATTTCCACTCATTTTCTTTTCCATGTTCTCTATTTTTCTTCTACTTTTTAAAATTCTTTTTCATCCCAGTTTTTTTTTTTCATTTTCATCTACTTTTCAACTACTCGCATATTTTAAATTGCTTCTTACTCTTTGAGCAAACTATAAGAAAACAGAAAACAATCATTGCAAATAATGAGGTTATTAATCATCATTCGCTGAGGTTTATTCTATTATTCCTGGGACTGAATTACACCGTTTCTAACAGACACACACCCTCCTACGTAAGCTGAGACCATTCAACTCTAAAGGCGGGGCTGTCAATATCAAGCTGAGCCTACTCAACTCTCGACTGATCAACTGCAGTTTCTAAATATATACACCTGCAATTTACTCAAAACGTTAGCGCATGAATAGAAGTCTGTGTTAAATTAATTGTTTACAATGAGTAGTTTACAATATGTTTTGTGGTTTTCGAGCAAATACTTTGTATATATATATATATATATATATATATATATATATATATATATATATAAGTGAACGTGTCTGTGTATCTGTGGTACTGTCTGTGTGTTTGTCAGTGTGTGTACATTTCCCTACGCAATAACTCTGTCAATTCAAAGTCTACAGATTCGACATTTGATATACAGGGTACTGAGATTTGCGAAAATCTATCTGATCGGTTTTCGGTCAGAACTTTGACTGTTGAGGGGTTGATGTTCAACGATTTGACTTTTGAGAACTCTATCAAACTCCTCTGACAATTTTGGGTCCAAACAGTTGAAATTTTAGATATAGGTTCCTTGGGCATGGATCTAACTTAATAACTGGATTTGATCCCAAACCAATAAATGTTCAGGGGTCATAATAGGGGTCAAAGTTTAAAAACAGTTTTACCTCTGTTGTCTCTACCAAATTACTCAGACAATTTCTGGTGTAAACATTTGAAATTTTACGTAAAGGATATTCAGAAGTAGAGCAAGCTTTTTAATCGGTTTGGGTCGAAAATTTTTGTTAACAATATATAAATGTATTATGTATTTATGTTTGCATGTCTGCCCAACAATTTCGACAGAGGCGACGGATTTTCTCAAGATCAGTATGGTTTTGAAGTTCGACCTTTCAGACGGCAGATATCGAAAAATTGGCTAAAACATTAATATATTCACCTTCAACTGGGCACTTTTTTACAGGGGTGTCGCTTTTTTCGCCGATATTTTTGAAAGTCATCCTCTCCTTTCGATTTTCTAGCCTTAATTTTAAAAAAATGTCACTTCTGGTTTGGCGGTGGGCGTAACAGCATAGACGTCAGGGTTTTCCCCGTTCTTTTCCTCTTTCGCGGTACGGGTTCGAGCCTGCCTTCCTAATACCACTTTTTTCTGATAAGCCAAAATTATGGCGAAACTCAAGTTTGGGTTTCCGATTTATTGACTGTCATCGCTTTTGTGAGCTGCGACGTTGTCTGTCTGTAGAAATAATTATTGTTTCTCTCACATTCTGAAGGTTATATATATATATATATATATATATATATATATATATATATATATATATATATGGGTGTGTGTGTGTGTGTGTGTGTGTATACACTCATGGGCAAAAATATGATCAAGTGTGAAAGAAAGAAGAAATCAATTTTTTAATATTTTTCCATTAATTTTTGTTAATTTTAACTGAAAATTTATATTTTGCAGATCATTATTATTATAGCATATAATAATAAGTGGAAAATTAATCCTGAAAATGGTAAGATCACATCTTGGCAAGGATATAAAACCCCGAATTGCAGGATTAAGTCAGTCCAAAATGACTTACAGGCAGGTTTTGAATGCTTTAAGAAAAGAAAATGTCAAAACATATTTTTTTTGCGGTGAAGCGAATTGTTCAAAGGTGTGAAGTCGAATGCTTGATTAAACGGTAATCTGGATCTGGTCGCCCAAGAACATCCACTGTGAAGTACAACCACAGGCTTAAATTAACTGTTTTGGAGAATTGAAAATAAACTTATGTTGACCATAGAAAAGAATTCAAAACAGGGGCTGGAAATTCTCTTTCTAGATATACAATCTAAATTGGAGGAGGTAACGGATGAGAAAGTGTTATCGTGACAACATATTGATACTACGCTACGATCTCTTCCCCCAAATAGGATGACATAACTCCTGTAAAGAAAGTATTATGACCAGAGAACAGATACTGCACTATCACATTCTCCCTCAAAAAGACCATGTGATCCATAGGAGGATATTATCGATGCAAATGGATTATACATTATTTCTTACTAATAAAAATGAGGAATGATACGAATGGTATCATGACTACATAAATAGTTTCCTCCTCTGAATTGAGTTTTGAAATATAAACTCTTCACATACATTGAATGACGAAATAGTACAGTATTACAATGAACATTCGTTATAGCATAGTTTCGGCTTCAGATAGTTATATACCAAGTCTTCACAAGTTCTATACAATTATTATTACCAGTTGAATAAGAGTTCCTACACGTACCACACCGGCAAAGACTCGTGGTTGTCCCTGGAATCTATGTGAAAGCAAGTCTCCTCAAATTCTTAGTATATTCCATCTCTATTGAAAAACATGGCAAATGATTTTGCCTTATCGCAACAGCCGCTTTGCAATGATTTATCACTGGCAATGACAATGTGTGTTCTGAGAATTGCGTGCTCATGTAACAGAGCGCTGACGCAAGACGGCATATGTCTAGCTGTATGCGAAGTGACGTCACGGTGGGGAAAAACAAAATACTGTACAGAGATAGCATGCACAGACAGACGAGAACGTTCAATAAATCCGAAAGAAAGGACAAGATTGCGTTTGATTCAAGAAGTGCCCTGAAATTAATTAAGTTAGTCGAGTTGTTACTTGCTTTATATTCCTTTCGACGTATTCTGCTACAACGTGTTGGGTCCCGAGAGTTTTCGTGTGAACGTGTTTGTAAATTTCTACTGCGTTGAAGTAATATGCTTTTCAAATGTCGTAGTTCTCTTCGCAAAATTCAACGGGAGTTTTAGTTGATGCTTTCTATTCATTACATGAAGTGCGATAACCCTAGAGCATGATGTCATGTTTATGTGATTACTTTATAAGTAAAAACAACTTATGAGATTTTTATGTAATTTTAGATCTCTTCGGTTTATGTAATACTATTTCCGTGTTTCGCTTTTTTCATGTTTAATTTCTATTATAACTGTCATGTACTTGGTTATAGTTATTAGATTATGTGGATTGGTTCCCGCCTTCGAAGATTTTCCTTTAAAATTACAACCGTGTTCATCATTGTCGTAATTTTTATTAATCAGAACTTGCTTTTAATTTCTAATTCATCCATTTTTTTTTTTTGCTTTAGTTTTGCTCGGTATTATTCCTAGTGCTCCTACGACTATTGGTATCATTATACTGTTCTTCGTGTTACCTCGCTCTTGCTTGTTCATTAGTAGATATTATAATTATAACATTGCTACGCCCCCCCTCTTTCGGCTCAAAAATAACAACAATGATGTCTAGAGGTTTACGTTAAAATAAACCGGATTCGTTTTGGACAAGAATAGAAGAGCGAAAATTGTCAGCTGTCATTACATCTCGTGCTCGACGGCTTCGACATTCTCACCTTGACAAGAACAATGAACAAAAGAAGAAAAGTAATATATAAACACGCCTAGATTGGCATGTGAGAGTAGGCCGTATCTGTTCCCGAGTGTTGAATAGAATGTTTCTGAATTTTTTAGATGTGGATTTATTAATTGGATTTTATAATTTGGATTATTCTGCCTAATTTTCTCATCAAAAGTGTTATTCCCGCGACACAAAGGCCTTCGGCGAAGTTGACAAAAATACTCGGTAAAATCCAGTTGTAATATTATACTCTTCTTTTGAAGGTTCAATTTTCTGTGTAGGCGACACGAAATATGCAATTGCGAATTATTGAGGATTTCTACACATTAATTCTTGACGAAACAAGTGCATGCTGCCTAGGTTGACTAAATAATATTTTCTCTCCAAAATTTTGTGCAGATTCCCGAGTTCGACAGAAAGATTTTAAGGTTCGACAAAAGACATCAGCCAAAATATTATGAAAATAACTTCCAAAGTGAGAACATTACTTCGATAATGTATAGGTTAATTTATATAAACTAGCGTAGACGAATGTATAGGTTAATTTATATAAACTAGCGTAGATGAATGTATAAGTAAATTTATATAAACTAGCGTAGACGAATGTATAGGTATAATTTATATAAACTAGCGTAGACGAATGTATAGGTTAATTTATATAAACTAGCGTAGACGAAGGTATAGGTTAATTTATATAAACTAGCGTAGACGAATGTATAGGTTAATTTATATAAACTAGCGTAGACATTCCACAGGGGACTCAATCATATGTAATATATTGATGTTGGCATTCGGTAGATGATCAGCATAAATGGAGACGCTCTGATCTTATTTTAGCTTTTTTGTTGTTTAAACAGCAAAAGTATTTATCTAAGTTAGCATGAACATCCGGCAGCATAACGTCTACCTTAAATCACTAATCTAGTTCTAAAACAGATCCTTTGTTCGATAAAATGCATGCCCATTGGCTGATAGGAACGGGCGCGGTGGATACTAAAGAGCTGATTGGCTAACTAAAAATCTTCAACATATATAAAAACAAGAAGCAACCACAGAATTCGCGCATAAGCCTGACGAATCCTATAGTGGATTAAACGCAGAGTATTCAGTGTAGCTTAATCGCCATATATATTTTATAAATTACTATATATATATATATATATATATATATATATATATATATATATATATATTACTTGGGTTCATCAGCTTGAATCGAAACTGAATCCCAAACTTTTATATATATATATATATATATATATATATATATATATATATATATATATATATATATATATATGACTATTTAGTTTAATCACATAAATTAATATACGAAAGTATAATTTTATGTGTAAATTTTCAGTATTTACCTCAACAGTACTCAGTACATACGTAGAACTAGATATAAGAAAAAGTATCTGCCTGCACATTGGGTGATTAAGATGGGCGCGGTGGAAACGAGGAAGCTGATTGGCTAACTAAAACTTCAATAGCATGTCCGTATATAAAAATGTGTGGTAATCATAACTCTTCGAATTTTCACGAGACGGAAACGCAGAATATTCTGTGTAGCTTTATTGCCATATATATTTTTATAACTTACTATATATATATATATATATATATATATATATATATATATATATATATATATAAATATATTATATATATTATATATATAATATATATATATATTATATATATAATATATATAATATATGTATATATATACACATATATATATATATATATATATATATATATATATATATATATATATATATATATATATATATATATATATATATGAATAACTTCAGTTCCTTCAGCTATAATCGAAACAAAAACACTGACTTAGGAAGAATTCTTGATATGATTATTCATTTTAAAAAATAGATTACTAAAGTGCCATCAGCTAAAATCGAAACCGAAACCAAAACTGACCAAGAATTCTTTATAAACTTATTAAAAAAATAGATTATTGGGCTGACATTAGCTTAAATCGAAACTGGAACCAAAACTATTGAGGAATTCTTGGTAAAATTAATTATATGAAAAAAAATAGATAACTTAAGCTATATCGAAACCGAAAGTAAGAATTCCTAATCGAAATTATAATCGAAACCGAAAGCTATGTTATGAAAAATTCTTAGTAAAATTATTTATAAAAAATAAAATGACTTAAATGCCGTCAGCTATAATCGAAACCGAAACCAAAACTTATGAAGTTTGTAAAATTATTTATTACAAAAAATGGAAGTACATTGTAAGATTATTTATTACAAAAAAGGGAAGTACATAACACTTAAACAACCCGGATGTAAGCGTGACACAGAAAAAATACACACGTTATCCTATTAATACATAGATTGAATGACCCATTTTTTTCCATAAAATTTATTCATTGCATGCTCTAGTTGTAGACCCTCCATAGTGCACCGGGAGAAGCTTCATATGCTTCTGCGCAATGACTTAGTCCGCAATACATTCTCATCTATATTGCATGTAGAGAAAGTACTGTTGAATTAATAAATATTTTATATAGCGGCTTGAACAAAAGTTTAAAATGCAAAAGTCAAGTATTATGGTTCAACTGCACTCTAAACAGAAACATTCATTTCGAACATATCTCTAACTTTCCAAAGAACATACTGTTTATTTTTACGCTATGTTCTGCTTGTGAGGTGATAAAACTTCTCAAATGCAATTGTGATGTTAGGCGGTATAAGGATGTTTACTATTATCAAAGACGAACTGTTTCTTCTTTAATCGGATTTTCCATCTATCGACTTCTAGAACTTATTTGAGGTATTCCGATACAAAACCTTATCTAGGCGCACTCCTAGACAAAGTACATCTGTAGAATATCCTTAAAAATTCGGCGCAGCCGTTTCTGAGTCCATAGGAAATGAACCCACACAAAAAGACAAAGACAAACTACCTTTATATATATATATAAATATAAATATATATATATATATTTAGTGATAATATTTTTTAAATTAATTAAATGTGGTTGTTTAAAGAAATAATTGATACACTCATAAAAAAATATTAAAGTTCAAAATAATAAATTAAAATATATTAAATAAATCGAAAAGAAAATTAATGAACGTTTACATAACATTTACAAACTTTATACGAATTTGTCGTATATAATAAAAAATAAAGTCAACAATAAAAAGAAAATGTCCATAATAAACATGGATCTAGTAGATATTATTGTCTAAAAAAAATTATGTTTCCTTCAACTGCGAGCATAACTTCCGAAACAATTTAGTCCCCTCTGCAAACGAAAAGGCCTCCTACTGTTTAACTACAAAAATGAAACGTTGAAGAGCTACGAAGACAGGAGGAGTACCATTAAAACGAGGAAGTTTTGTTCTCTTGAATTTGTATCTATATAGCCACCGCCATTCTCATTGCAATTTACGACCCCCTTTTGATGCCTTACGCGTAAAGTCCGGTGCGAAATTTGTTACTAATCCCTATGTCGGCATTCTGAAATCGACGAACATGTCTTCCAAGTGATACATCAAGTGTATCGACTTCATGAACGTTCAACCGGCGCAAAATTAATGCTGTTCGGTTCAATTTTTACCGTACAAAGGAATTGAATGACACGTCTCTGCTTCCGACGCACGCCCATGACATTATAGAGTTTCATGCGGTTAATATCTGAAATATAGGGATGAAACGTTAAGGTCATGGATGCATGAGTTTAGTCATAATAACAATGCACTTTGTAAACCCATCTGATCTGTTTAAGTGAAATAAAAAATAGGAGACGTTACTTTTGGAACGTATCTCGTATATTGGTGACTTGCTGAAACGTAACATAGCGGGGGGGGGGGTAGATTAGATTACACTGTTTAGTGCGGGCGGCTTTCAAGATTGGAAACCGCTTCTCTAAATATGCGGTTATACCAACAATTAAAACAATGAAATATTACCCTGGTATTTTCTGTGCGAAACAAATAAGTGAAAGCGACAGCACTGTAAACAAATAGCTGTGTACGGCATTTGCTTACGTTAAGATCGCATTCTATGTTTATTGAGTAAAGTTTTCCGACACAGGAAAACAGACTAGAAATATACCTCAACCCCGCGAACCAAAACGAAACCAAACGCAAATAAGACTAATTCCGAAACAATTTTTTTCTTTTTAGAAACGCGAATGCTGTAGATATATGTCGAGAGACCGAAAACGCGCGAAGTAAAAAATAGATTTTTTTTTTGTATGCTTTTAGGAAGGATTGTTGTCTGGTTTACTCATGAAACACTATACAAGACGAGTGCATCTTACAAATGAAAAAAAATAAGATGTATATTTAGTACGTTGGCTCTTCTTTCGCCTCATGGGGCACTGTAATACAAAGACATCATTCTTGCAACCGCATTTTCTGCATGTATTGCCTACAGAGTGTCAGAGTCTACACTATAGATCAAAGTGATTGTCTTTTCAGTACTGAACGGAGCTGCACCCGATATTGAGATCCAGTTTTGGAAGTTTTTTCTTCCTACGTTTTTTTTTAATTACACTTTGTAATAAAAGCTACTATCGACCCGTTACATCGCAAGCAATAACTTTCCGGAAGATTGTATCCAGTGTAGAATCAAGAGAGATATTAAACTGTGTTTTACGGTTTTATTTAAATATTTTAAAAATAGTAGTTTATTCGAGGCGATCCGTCAGGTTGTAACCGCAACGGATAGGAACTCCGAATCTCCTAACTGCATTCGAAGCAATTATTGCTATCCGTAGTTGTTGTGGTCTCATCACGTTTTTCGCCAAGTCTCTGGTGAGAATTGTCTGAAGATAGCGGTTTCAATCCTACCCAACAGCCGGTCAACGGCTTACTTGGCCCAACGTCGTGGATCAACAACTAAGAAAGATGAGAATAATAGTTCGCAATAAATAAATTAATATAAATAATAGTAATTAATTCCAATTAAAATAATATATAATAATGTTACTATTTAGAAAACCATTTTTAACATGAAGAGGGCGTTGGTATTCGTTAACTATGATGTGCCTTTCTTCTATGAATGTTTAAATTTTATTTTAATTATATAAATTTGGTGGGGTATAGATTTGCTTTGCTGTAAAAAAAAAACGAGATGCAAATAATAACAACTCTCGGGGCCTGTAGAAATTCCACAGGGAACTCACGCATATGTAATATGTTGATGTTAATATTCATGGCGTAAACAGACATGTGCTGATATTATTGTAACGCTTGTTAAAACTGCAAAAATAGTTATCTTCAGTAGCAGGGATGTCCGGTGTAGCCAGGTTGTAAAGTACGCATAAATATGATATTTTAATTCTTGCAGATTTCGTATATATTATTATAGAGTTAATGTTTTATCGATTTTTATATCTTATAAAGTTGCGATTTCAATATATATATATATATATATATATATACATACATAAATATATATATATATATGCATATGACTTCGGTGCATCAGCTTGAGTTCCTTCAGCTATAATCGAAACCGAAACCGAAACGAAAATTTCTGCAGAATTCTTGATAAAATTATTGATAAAAATAAATGAATCACTGGAGTTCCATCCGTTCTAATCGAAACTGAAACCATGAAGAATTCTTGGTAAAATCATTTATTAAAAAAATAGATAACCTACGTACCATCAGCTATAATTTAAACCGAAACCAAAACTTATGAAGAATTCTTGGTAAAATCATTTATTTTAAGAAATGAGAGTCCATAAAAATTACACAATAGCCACTCGGATGTAATCGTGAAACACAAAATAAATAACACACACGCTATCGTATTAATATATAGTACTATCAAAATCATCAAAAACGCGCTCCTTTCCTACTACAAAAGCTAAGTACGGGTGGCAATACGAAAAATATAGCAATTACACGTGATTTTATGATTTTGGTGATCGACCTTAGAATTAGTGGAAAAAATTACTTAACTGTTAAAAACGTTATAATTTACAGAAATGGGATCAGTTTACATAATATGTATATGCACAACTTGAACCCCATTCTCAATTCTAAACAAAAAAAGTTTCAGTGTGCTCACACATAATGGCCTATAAAGTAAATTTACTGCTTTGGACATTTTAAATGTAAATGAATGTTAAGTCAACAAACTTCTCGATGTTTGCTCTTCCAATGTTTTGATAAACTTGTGAGATCTTCATCTATATTTTCAATTGTGCCAAAAACAAACAAAATATATGGAAACATGAAAGAATTCAAAGGATGTGGTGATCAGACAAAACCAACGCCAGAAAAAAAATTCCAAGCATTTTATATCTTTGATGTGAAAGTTTGAAGTCTCTAATAAACACTATGTGGCTATTAGCAAATAGGTGCGAAAAGCTATATAAAATCTGTGACATTGATTAAGCAAGTGAACTCTAGAATATTTATTTTGCTTATAAAAAAAACTAAGAAACACAAATTATATTAGGTTAGGAGAGTCTACATCTGGGAATGAGTTTTAAAATATGCTTGGAATAACAATTACCACAGCAGCGAAATATTTCTTTGTGTTCAAATGGATGCCATAGAACTTTAATTATTTCAAAAGAAGCTGATGGCAGACTCTCCAATTTAAATATTTATAAAAAAAAAACAAAAACGAATCTCTAATTAAATAGTTATAAATACAGGGTGCTTGCTAGAAAAGCGGGAAATTTGTCAAACAACGATTTATTTTTACAAAGTTTTTCAAAAAAAAAAAACGTTATATTGAACATAGATACTCAAAATGTTGTCCGTGCATTTCACTGCAGTGTCAAACAACGATTTATCTTTACAACACTCACACGGCACCAATCAGAAAATAGCGATCACGCATTTTATTCACGATCTAAGCTGGCCTTCAAATTTCCCGCTTTTCTAGCGACCTACCTGTATTAAAAGAACCGAAACCGAAATCGGAAACTTAGAACAGAATCTGTAAATAGATCGGAATCGGAAAATTTTGGAATCGTCCCATCACTAATATATATATATATATATATATATATATATATATATATATATATATAAATTCGTATTCCTTTCTGTTTATTTGTTTCTTTGTTCACAATTTGATTAATATATACAAAGCGTGTCTTAAGCTTTCATTTATTTCTATATATAGTATGATACTTGGAAAATTATATACTTAATAGATCACCTTATTTACATATCACATCAAGAAAAATTGATTTCACTAAAAAGCGGTATCTTAATTAATGTTTTTAGCGAGAAAATTATTATTTAATAAATTTTAAACAACAATTCTATTGATAATATAGTAAATTTAATTTTGAATTGATATTTTCAACAGCGACCTTTTTTAAAAACTTTTTTAGAGTTATTTGCCCCTAGATGCTATCCATAAAAAAAAACAAACGTTTACCAAATATCATTTGGTAATTTCATTAAGTTTCTAGCTGGAAAAACAATTCCGTGTAGATAGAAAAAAATGTTTGGTTTTTATTGTTTTTTTTTAAATTAAAACAACACTCACGAAAAAAACTGAAAATATTTCATTTGTTTGTTTTATTTTATTCCTTAAGGCACTACAGAAATCGGTAAATTTTTACCACGTAATTCAGCGTCGTTTAATACCTAAAAAAATGAAGATCTACTGCCCCCCCCTCTAAATTTCACAATTTACACTTCTTTCGCGTTAATTTCATCGATTACAAACTTAATTTTCTAATTAAAAGGTAACTTTATACGACGTGACCCAGCGGCGTTTAACCCCTAAAACAATGTTGCCTGGTCGTAATTTTTTTTAAAATTTTTTTTACGCCATGCAGATTACATATGTATTATTATATAATCAATCCTCTATTTGTTATAATATATTACGAGAGACAATTTGTGCGGTGGATTAATTCGCAAAAAAATGAAAAATAAATAATAATGATAATGTCGTTCATCAAAGCCGGTATGCGTTCGTTTAGAATATCACGCCAGTTAATATTTTGCCCTGACTATTAACTATATTGAAATGAGTCACCCAATTGTTGTTGTTTAATTGTTAGGTCCGTACTTCATTCCTCCAGTTTTCGAGGTTATTTTTCTAAATGCAAGTTGGAGAATGAGGGAAAATACGAAATATAAATGAGATAAAGCGCGTTAAAGAGCGAAAAACAAAAAAAAAAAGAAGCGCGCACAAAAAATGTTTCAAAAGACAAAACTTTTCTATATTTACTGGGTTTGTTTAATGACCTCTTAAAAGGATACTCAGGATTAGAGCAATATCTATACAGATGCGTTTGCACAGTTCCGCGAATAAGCGGACATCATATAATCAATAATAAATCCTCATAAACCTTTTTATTTAAATACTAAGAAGCACAGTGCTCAACAAAATACGCAAACACTTTCCGCATACAACTTTTAAACGATAGAAACTTGTTAAAAGATCACAGTGTAGTACCTGTTCTTAATAGGCTGCACTTCAATTTCTTGTTCTCTGTCAGTGGAGGAGAGGTCCTTCAGGACTGAGACAATTTTTAATTTTGGTTCCTTTTCTCCACGTTAAAAAAAGACCCTGGCGTCAAACTCTGTCCCCTGGGGAGGCATTGTAAATAGGAACGATTCCGCTCGACCAGCAGGTATCTGATATTGATATAAGAATACACGGTCGCCTGGGATGTAATGAGATAGATGCAAATATATACTAGCAGAATACTTGGCGTTGCCTTGGATTGAATTAGACTGATTGAAATATATACTAACAGAATACCTTGCGTCACCCAGGATTTAATGAGATTGATTGAGATATATACTAGCAAAACACCCAGGGTTGCCCGGGATTGAATGAAATAGGCGAGAATATATATTAGTAAAATACCTGGCATCTCTTGGGATTTGATGAGATAAATGTGTTGTATATTACCCCTCCTTTCATATACATGCTATAAATGACCTACCCTAGGTAAGATACAATTATTTCATATGTGTAATACCCGTCTTATGTAGGTAAAATATTCTTTTGTTCGAAATAACAAATGATACATAAACATACAAAATTCCTCTCTCATAAGAATAACAAATATATTACAAAACCAAATTCAATTTTATCATTGAATATACGGCCCCGAGTAACCCCGGGTAGCCCCGCTAGTTGATATATAAAAATGAAACAAGATGAATCATTTATTGAGGACGCATGCGCATTGAACGCATGATAACGATGTAATGTACGCAATGTATTGTGAAGAACGACTCGTTTAATTATCAAAAACTGCTTGAATAAAATGGCGTCATGCGTAGACGCTGCGTTCATAGCTTTTTATCGTTGTTTTATTAAATAGATTTTCTTAATAATGCTAACGCGATTTTCTTTTTAAATTTCAGTTATCATTTTTTACTTTTTATCGATGACAATACGCAGGCGGTTTATCTATGACATTTTATTGAAGTATCAAGTGCCGTTAAAAAAAAAATAAAAATGAAAAAACTGAACTATGATTATGATTATGTGATCAAATTAAAAAAGTTATAAAAGTAATTCAACTTTGCATGAAAATCATATAATTGTAGATTTGAACGAATCAAAATCACATCAAAGCAAAAAAGAAAAAAGTCTGAAACCATTAATGCAAATATATAAAGACAAATTCAATTAAAAAAAAAAATGAGCCAAGATAGACACGTACAAAATTATTTAATCTTCAAATAAAAAATCACTTTCAACATTTTAAAATATTTAATTAAAACGCTTTAAGTTCACATTCAATCAACTTAAAATTGAAACCTAAAATTGGCTCCAATTCAGATTCAAGTCAATTCCTTTCCTATTAAATAAAACAAATTCAGATGCAAAACAAATAGTATTAATAAACTCTTCAATTAAAATTAATAAATATCGAATTCCAATTATTATATTATAATTTCGAGGTAAAGCAGGTCAACTAAAAACTTATATAAAACTAATTTCAATACAAAAATCTCAATTCAAAATTGAAAGTAAAAACATACACTGTAAACAAAAATGAACTACTAATGAGAAGGGTTGTTTCAAAAGTAATGCCTCCTATTTTTATTCCGCCCGAATAGATCAGACGGAATTGAAAATTGCGTTGTTATGATAACAGGAATCATGGAAGTTGGATCTCTCTGTAGCATGTATTGAAGGTATCGTGTATTAAATGTACGTTAAGTATGGTGGGTATTATATAGGAAAATATTCTTAAACACAAAAGCTCGCCCGTTTTAACAGTACCACATCTGTCTCTGTAGCTCTTCAACATTTTGACTTACAAAACATAGGAAGCTTTAATTTGAATAACCATTGTATGAAAAGCCACATCCGTCGTTCACCCCTGGAAAAATGCATTCAAAATGGTGGTGACTATTTAGAAAAAGTTTTGGAGCAGAAACTGGCTGTGGTTTTAATGGTACAATTTCCGCCTTCATGGCTCTTGAACATACCGAGTGAAAACACGGGATCCTTTTATTTTGGAACGACTCTCACAAAACCACATTGAGTTAGTATTAAAATATTCTTAATGAAATTTGAAGAGATTAACCACAAATAAAGCTGAGGTTTAGTGTTAAAATACCAAATATGAAATTAGGAAAAATACAAACTTAACCTCAAATTAAAAATCGGAACTCTCTATCTTTAAATTGCAAATTTGGCAACTATCGGTTATTTTGAGTTTAGCACGGTTTGGCATTTGATCATGAAGATAACGTCACCAGAGAAGCGTTTACAAATTGTACAAATTTCTTTTGAAAATCATTTCGAAACATTTGATTAACTCATAATTTCATAACATGGACCTGACAAATGGCCACCGCGTTCGTGAGATTAAACCTTATTTGATTATTTATTAAAGGATATATAAAATTCCATGCTTACGTTGATAAACAAAACAGAATAGACCACTTATACGGTAAAATTCGACAGGTTCTTACCGGAACATGGCCTAATTTAATGCATACAGTTTGTGAAATATTAATCTCTCGATTATGCCACATACACGCGAAGAGCGGGGCCATATGCATGAAGCTGTATTTGAATCATACATACCAACATTTAATAATAAACCACATATTTGTATCATATGAGTATTTCCGTGTGATTTATTTTAATTTAAAGTTCGCCGCATCTACAAAAACATCCTTATGAAAATACACTTGAATTCTTCTTCAATAGGTTAAAAATATTATATTAACATAGACAACAAGTTAGAAATAAAACACAATTCTTAAATAAAATTGTATTTTTTACATTAATAAGATAGTTTCCCCTAATTAAAAAAGTGGAATGTCAGATTAAAACAAATGAGCTTAAATAACCACAATAAACTCAAATTAGAAACGTTAAGTAAAAATTGTATCAAATCAAAATTTAAATCATATCTTTTCCATTTTTACAAGAAATCTCAATTTCTAATTAAGTAATATGTTATTTTATTAATTACTAGCATGGGTTCCCGGCGTTGTCCGGGTGTTTTGAGGTGGATGCTGAGCAAAAAAAAAAGGTCATTTTTTAAAAATTTGACCCCTATTATGACCCCATAAAATTTATTGTTTTGGGCTCAAATCAAGTTATTAAGTTAGATCCATGTCCAAGGCACCTATATCTAAAATTTCAAGTGTTTAGACTCAAAATTGTTGGAGGGGTTTGATCTCAAAGGTCAAATTTTTGAACGTTGACCCCGGAACAGCGAAATTTCTGGCCGAAAACGGATCACATCGATTTTCCCAAATCTCAGTACCCTGTATATCAAATTTCGAGTCTGTAGATGTAAAATTGACAGAGTTATTGCGTAGGGAAATGTACACAGACACACACACAGAAAGACACTTTCATTTTTATAGATATACTAGAATTTCAGCCCGGCGTTGCCCGGGTGTTTTGATGTGTATTTTGAGCAAATAAAAAACAAGTGGTAGTAGGAAGACATGCTCGAACCGCAAAGGAGGAAAAGAACGGGGTAAATCCTAACATTTATGCTGTTACGACCACCGCAAAACCGGAAGGACATTTTTAAAATTAAGGCTAGACAATCTAAAGGCGAGGATAACTTTAAAAAAATATCGGTGAAAAAAGTGACCCTCCTGTAGAAAAGTGCCTGTTTTTAGCCAATTTTTCGATATTTGTCGTATGAAAGTCGAACTTTAAAACGATACTGATCTTGGTAAAATCCGTTGCCTATATTAAAAGTTTAAGGCAGACATGCAAACATACATACATACATACATTTATATATTGGTAACTAAAAATATTCGACCCAAACTGATGAAAAAGCGTGCCCTATCTTTATTATCTTTATGTAAAATTTCAAATATAGAAATTGTCTGAGTACTTTGGAAGAAACCGCAGAGGTCATTTTTTTTTACTTTGACCCCTATTATCACCCCATAAAATTTATTTTTTTGGGCTCAAATCCAGTTATTAAGTTAGATCCATGTCCAAGGAACCTATATCTAAAATGTCAAGTGCGTAGACCCTAAATTGTCGGAGGAGTTTGGTAGAGTTCTCAAAGGTCAACTCGTTAAACTTTGACCCCTTAATCGCCAAATTTCTGGCCCAAAATGGATCACATCGATTTCCCCAAATCTCAGTACCCTGTATATCAAATTTCGAGTCTGTAGACTAAATATTGACAGAGTTATTGCGTAGGGAAATGTACACAGACACACACAGAGACACGTTCACTCTTTATATATATATAGAAAGATAGATTTCGATTATTATCCTTATCTTCTAGTTGCTGTTTTCTACGACGTTTCGGCCAATTATTCCTCTGATCTTCGTCAGGTTAATCGCAACGAGATAGGAATGTCGATTCTCCAACCACATCCACAGCAAACCCAACAACTAGGAGATGAGGATAATAGTCCAAATAATTTTGTTTTTAAATAACAAGTTTATTTATCTCCAAAATAATTCCAAAAATTCATTCAATATAACAATCAGTACGGACTCGACAATTGGAAGATTGTGGATTAATAAGATCAAAAATCCAACCTTGATGGCCCTTTGGGGCCAGTGGCGTAGCGGATAGAGATGCAGGAATATCCAATATTCCAAGTGAATATTGTCTGGAGGTAGCGGTTTCAATCCAACCCAATGTCGGTCAGAGGATTAGTTGACCAAACCGTGGTGAGATAACAACAGCTATTGAACGCAGTAATTGCTGTGGATGTGGTTGGACGATTCGACATTCCTATCACTTTGCGGTAAACCTGACGAAGAGCAGAGGAATAATTCGCCGAAACGTCGTAGAAACAACAACTAGCAGATGAGGATAATAGTCCAAATAATTAAATAAATAACAAATATACTCATCTCCAAAATAATTCCAAAAATTCATTCAAGTAATATGTTGTTTTCTAATTATGTTGTTCCAGTATATTTCGTTTTATTTTCGTTAAATAAAAATGAATTACAGTAATGAATTTTTTTTTTAATATTAACTAAATATATTAGAATAACATGATTAAAAAAAGCGTTTAAAAGTGCAAAACGTCTTTGTTTTTTATGTATGGAAACAAAACAATTTTTTTTCATATTACACATAATATAAATCTACTTGCACCATTTGGCTCCTTGTAATTTTTTAATGGAGAAATGTTTTATTTGCGTGTAATTGCATTTGAAAGACAGAGAAAGCAGAAAGAAAGAAAATGATGCGGAGAGAAAGGGGGATAGAAGTGTGTGTGGCAGATGGTAAAAACTAATATTATCTTTTAGATTTCATGCTCTAAAAATAGCATTCATTTCCATTCTAGCAAAATAAGCCGTGCTTCAGTTTAGGTTTTATCAACAATGAAAATACTGCTGAATGAAGAACATCAAGTAATTCTACCGAAAATTTATTTCTGTGGAACTGAAAGTGTAGAGATTAATGATGAGAATATGTTAGATTTAAAGATATGCTTTTTTTATTAAAACTTGTACGGATTAATCCATCTTTAGCGGCAGATGTTAGAACATTTAAAAGCCCCGAGAAGTTGGACTTCTTTCCGAAAAATATGAATAAAAATAAAAGTAAATGGATATCATGACTAATAGCAAAGCATCGGTGCAATATACGAGCTTGGGACGCTTGGCCAGCCTATTCCCACAGTTTACGTAAACCACTGGAAGATGCTGAAGTGCGTAGCGAAGCAATTGCAGCAAACGGATATTGTAAATTGAGCATTGAATATAGCGGAAAATTCATTAAGTAAAATAAAAAAAAAAATGCGTTAAAGGGATCTTGGAGTTCAGAGACTGAGGACACTACGCTACAGTTTCTTGAGTTTATGAATTTTTTTTATTTCATCAGAAAAGTAACATATATGGCAACAGTAAAACCTTATCCTTACCTAACCTAATATGTTCAGTTAAACTTCTGCTAATCTAAGACTAATTTTTAGGTTTTGAAATTTACATAGAGGATCCCATATGCACAAATTAATTTTGATTTTCTTTTCTCGCGTTCTTTACTCGTACAAGGTGTTTTAACAGATTTGCATCACCGCTGATTTTGTCTTGATGCCATAAAATCATCTAGTGCGAGTCAACATACGATGTTTTGTTATATAGAAATAGGATAATATTCAGTGGCGATTCAACTCTTTCAAAGCGTCTTGCTCAATTCAAGCCTCTTACAGAAGAAAAAAACATCACTAAGTACTGCGTGCATGAAATTTTATGTAAATCTTGAAAACAATATACAAATTAAATATGTCGTTCAATAAAAGTAAAATTGTTACATCGAAAAGAAGTAATATGTAAAAATATTCAAACCATAATGCTTAAGAATGTAAAATATTCACATCGGATTCCGGAAATAAATGCTCACAGCGAGACAGTTTTATGGTAGGTGATGGTTCAATCCTCATTACTGGAGATACAATCATAGAATTATAAATTTCTTGGTATGGATGAATAATTCGATATTTTAATAAAAAAAGGCTCCAGACATGGCATGAAGCAACTTGATGTAAGAAGCGAAAAAATAAAATACGACTTCCCAATCAGACCCTAGCAAACGATATGTATTACATAGATTCATATCGAAAAAAACAAGTCTTCCTATTTTGTAAGAAACATCGACCAAAGAATATGTGGACTAAAAGGACAAACATGGCTTCTCAAGTTATAATTTATATCATACTGTCTTATAATGTTCACTCATTTTTCGGGTAGGATTGATGAAGCAAAAGAAAGTTTTATTGAGAGATTAGGAAAGAAAGAAAGGAAGAAAAAAGACAGAAAGATGAAAGAGGATAGATTGACCTACAATTAACTGGCTCTCATTAGCGTTAAAAACATTGACGATTTCCCTGAAGATCTATGAACATTTTTCTTTTTGTTTGAAGAATGACGAGTTTGGAATTCTTCCGAGATACTTTTTCATAAAAAAAACGTACGAGGAATAAAAGTCGTTTTCTTTAGGGTTTTATTAATTCATGATTTGTTGACCTTTTTATTTCCATTTTTTACGAATCGATAAAGAATTAATTGTGGCTCGACAAGATTTAATTACTCTTAATTGCCTTTTTCTGTCGACGTTGAGCAAGTTGGCGGTGGCCTGAAAGGCCGCGCTTGGCACGACACTTAATGTTTCTCGTTATATTCTTTTAACAATGAGTAGAAATATATACAATCACTGGTCAATTGTATTAGTAAATTAGGCCAAAGAAGAAGAGAGTAAATAAGAAAAGAAAAAATTGAGGAGACAAACAGAAATACATACGCATATATATATATATATATATATATATATATATATAGAGAGAGAGAGAGAGAGAGAGAGAGAGAGAGAAAGAGCGAATGAAAGAATGAGAGGAGACATTCACGTACAGTACTGTTTCCCGGTATCATAGCTTATCAGAGCGGCTAGAAAGCAATTACCTCAAGACAGCATTACAACTAGACTGCGCTAACAACAGCTTTTAACCGTTACCCTATTTTGCTGTTGCTATAACGGATAGTGGATAACAATGTTTGGACATTGTCCAAGCGCCTAAGCTCTATTTGTTTACACAAAGAACACACACACACTCACACACACACATATATTTATACATTTATATACATCGTTTTGTAAAATGCCCACTTTTAATTATAATTCATACTTCGTGTAAACCAATTCTTTTGCTAAAAAGCTCAATGTATGTTATATATAAACAACAGAGCCTATCTAAAAAGAATAACAGTATGGTTATATTCCAAGGCACAAATATATATTTTTCATGTAAAATAATACTTCACGCATGTTAACATTTCGATAAATTTTTTTACAGATCTGTTTCGTTATGCAGAAATGAACAACAATAATGCCTCTTTTCGTGCATATACTCTTCAGAAAATTAAGAAAAATATTTGCTTTGATAATAACGATGCATGGTAATATCATACTCTAAGAGGAAAAAGTTTAAAGAAGATCCTTGCAGCATTATAGTGTCACGTATTTTTTCTGTATAAACAGAAAAAATTATAATGTTTCTGAAGAGTATATGCACTGAACTAGACGGTATTGACATGTTAGTAATCGTTTGTTTCTGCATAACGGAACAAATCTGCCAAAAATGTACCGAAATTTTTACATGGTGTCGGAGCGGTTTTGCATGAAAAATAAATATATCGATCTTAAAATGTATGTATTACATTTATATTTGTGGGCCTGTTTGCTCGTCTGTTCCACTTTTTCTCGAAAACAACTTGGCGGAGATGGCTGAAAATTTTGTCATAATAAAGTGCAGCGGTTTAAAGATTTTACTTATATATACAAACAGGAGAGATTAAGTTAATTCTTTATCTCGGAAACTCAGTCCATGCACCCAACACACACACACACACACATATACACGCATACACATGCATACACACACACACACATATATATATATAATTATTTTCACTGTCAAACAAATATTCAGCTCATATTAGTTGTGAAAGCCAACAAACGGAAAATTTAAATATCATCAGTTAAACACATCCGAACTTAGTGCGCATGCGTAAACCTGCCCAGCCACAATGAGGACGAAATTCGAGGCTTAGACGTTGTTTAACTGTGGAAATACTTATATCATATTTTATATTTTGAAAAAAAATCTAATATATATATATATATATATATATATATATATTTATATATTTATAAGCCTATAGTGGATGAAACGCAGAATATTCAGTGTAGCTGAATCGCCATATATATTTTATAAATTACTATATATATATATATATATATATATATATATATATATATATATATATATATATATATATAAATGTAAAGTTGGTTCGTTCTAAACGAATAAAACCATATTTCTACATTACCAATTTATTTGAAATTTTCAGACAACCCATCTTTAGAGTCGAGGTATGTTTTTATGTTATTAAAATAAATTAACCTCGCGAATTATTAAAATATTAAAATATTAAATAAAATAAATATATTTTTTTAACCGTTACTGCGAATCTGTTCTGTTGATAAAACTGAACTTCCGGTTCGATTTATTTCACAGCCACAGAATTGACGAAAGATTTCATTTTCTGTTAACTCGATAAGTAAAAAAAACAAAAACATATTTCATTTATTTATCTTCTAAATTTTTTAATTTACACATCTTTTCTTTATTATATTAGGCCCAAAAAAAAGGTTGTCGTTTGCTTTTGGAGTTTTTTTTTTGTTTTTCGATATAAGATTACTCATGCAGAGAGTGATCCTGCTGAAATAATGTTATTATTTAAAAAGTCATTCTTAACATGGGGAGGGAAGGATGTTTTGTACCTATTCTGTACTTTAACCTTACAATTGAATAAATAAAAACTAAAAAAAACATATCGTAAAACGTTATTTAAACGTGGAAATATGATTTAAAAAATAGCGCGGATCGCTCTCTGCATTAGCGCCATTTTTATTTATTGCGGACTATTATTCTCATCTTTATTAGTTGTTTCACGACTTTTCGGCCAACTATTCCTCTGGCCTGCATGAAAAGAAGTAAGGGGTTTGTATTACTGTACACATGGATTCGAAAAAAGTTGTCAAAAAAACAAATATATAACAAATAAATGTTATCAAAGGCAAGATAAGTTACTTTTCTACCAAACTGGATATAATTTTCGTGTTTTTATTCAATTTAACATGTTTGTTCAGCTCGAAAAGCATACAGTGTTTACCGATGTATTGGAAAATTCAAGATGGCGGCCGATTCTCTCTTTAACACGGTAAGTTTGGAAAAAGGTGTAACAAATAAAAAAACCGGTTTAAATACTGTTAAAAACTCGCTCAATATATGTTACCGTGACATAGGTTGACATATATTCGGCGGGTTTGTAATAGTATTTTGTATAGTTTTTTATTTATAATACCTTTTTCCAAACTTAAGGTGTTAAAGAGGGTGTGAGACGCCATCTTGAACTTTAGAATACATCGGTAAACACTGTATGTTTTTCGAGCTGAATAAATATGTTACATTGAATAAAAACACAAAAAATATATCCAGTTAGGCAGAAAAGTAACTTATCTTGCCTTTGATAACATTTATTTGTTATATATTTGTTTTTGACAACTTTTTCGAATCTATGTGTACAGTAATACAAACCCGAAGTAAGTCCTTTTATAAATGTTCAGTAACTTTTTCCTTTTATTATTCTTAAAGAGTAAAACTTTTCTTATTCATGAAAGGAGTTAAGCCTACGTAAATAAAAAAATGTTTGTACACGTGACAAATTATCAATAAATGGTTTAGTTACTTTTTAAAAAAAATTATTTATGAAAAGAGTTAACGTAAATAATGTTTGTAAAAGTGCGAAAGGCGACGTTGTACAACCATCAGTCCCATGCTTAATTTCTATACTTATAGGTTTTTGAAATTTTTTTCACTGGATTATTATTGATTGGGCACTAATTAAACAGATTATTTAAAAAAATGTAAAAAACAATCATTATTTCGACATTTGAAAGTGGTGCTCACTTTTTAGTTACAACGTTCTGATAAATCAGTCACCCATTTAGTAAGCAATAAAAACGCGGTATATCAAAACCATAGAAAGTAAAAATAATGAGTCTCTACCGCATTTGTAAGTCAGAAATATATTTGTTTCTCAAAAAAAGAAAAATAGATTGAACAGGACTTTTTTATTGTTTTTATGAAAATAAAGTTTCGAGTTTTTTTAATTATTTTTTTTTTACTTATTTAGTCAGTTTGTGTGTTTTTTTAATTGTTTTTATGAAAGGTGAGTTTTTTTTTTCAAAACTTTGTTTTTGAAAATTTTTTTAAAGTATTATAAATTTCACTAACATGCTGGAGAAATGTTTAATAATTTGGTATTTTTTTAGATTAGGTCCACCTCCACAATTTTCCTTTCAATGACGACATTTATAGGTTTCCGAGTATGCTGAACACGCAAATCGCATTGAAATTTTGCGGAAATAAATAGTTGTATTATGCATTGTATTCTTCGGTGGCCATCTTTTTACGTGCACACGCGCCATAAACAAATACACACACGTAAAAAAGATGGCCGCCAAAGATTACAATGCATAATACAACTTTTATATCTTAATAACTACTTATTTCTGCAAAATTTCAATGCTTTTTTTCGTATTCAGCATAGTCGAAAACCATTTCAAGTCGTCATTTAAAAGAAAATTGAGGAGGTGAACCTAATCTAAAAATTTACCAATAATTTTTAAGCCCGTACGCCTCCCGATACATTGCTTCGTCAACATGCGACCATTTTATATCTCCCGAAGACACTTCCGCATTTAGAAAAAATAAATAAATAAATAAAAAGTGACCGATTTACCAGAACGTGGTAACTAAAAAGTGAGTACCCCTTTCAAATGTTGAAATGATTTTTTTTTTTCAATTTTTTTTCATAATCTGGTTAGTGTTCAATCAATAATAATCCAGTGAAAAAATTTCAAAAAACCTATCAGTATAGAAACTCCACCACATAAGTAAATAAATAAAAAATGTTACGTGCGCATGCGTTAGCCTTGACTAGGGGGGGTACTAAGGGAACGACCATTAAATAATTCTGCGGGTCGCCATGGAACTCAACGCCCAAGGAGTACCAAAATAGTTTTCATGATCTGCAGAAATTTTTTTTCGAAAAGTGTGTGATCACTTTTCCATGTAAATTTAACTTAAAATGAGCACCAACTTTCTGGCCACTTGAGGAAGGGGCATTTATTTTCGTGTTTATTGGCTTAAAGGTTTTTTGACAAGGCAGTTTGGTACGCGAATGCATATTTAACAGTTTTTGTTTATGCTCACGCATAGCATAAACAAAGGCTACGTCTGTGAAATGGAAAATAATCCCAGAGTTCAGGGGTTAATACCATGCAAAAGAAATCAAACAAAAATACTTTTTTGCCAAGAAACACACAGAAAAAAGAAAAAAAAATAGCATCCATTTTTTTTCTATCGAATTCATTTGCTGTTTTTATTGAAAACTATTTTCCCCCGGATGTTTGATATAATTTTCCATTAAGGGCCGTGCGTCTCACGTTCGTAAATAACAAATATTTTTGGAGATTTTGGTGTGCTAAAAACGAATCTGCAAACCGTTTCCGTCAGAAAAAAAAATAGTTTTTATGATATGAAGAAATTACTTTTTCGAAAAAGTGGCGATCACTTTTCCATGTAAATTTAACTTAAAATGAGCACCCACTTTCTAGCCACCTGAGAGAGGGGGGATTTTTCCCATGTTTATTGGCTAAACAGCTTTCGTTTATGCTTACGCATAGCGTAAACGAAGGCTACGGCTGTTAAATGGAAAATAGTCCCAGAGTTCAGGGGTTATTACCATGCAAAAGAAATCAAACAAAAAACTTTTTAGCCAAGAAACAGAAAAATGACCCTCTCTCAGGTGGCCAGAAAGAGGGTGCGCATTCTAAGTTAAATTTACATTGAAAAGTGATCACCCACTTTTCGAAAAAGTAATTTCATGAATCTCATGAAAACTTTCTTTTTGCTCCGGAAACGGTTTGCAGATTCGTTTTTAGCACACCGAAATCTACAATAAAATATTTCGTTTATATGAGCGTGAAACGGGCCTTAAAGTAAAATAATACCAGATTTTTTTGAGCAGATTTGCCGTTTAGTTGTACAAATATCCTCAAACCAGGTAATCACTAAAAGGGACATTTAAAAGTCGTCACCTGTATCGAGCAAAAGTTTAAAACCACCGATTATATGCCAGCCTACGTCATGGTAACATATATTGAGTGAGTTCCTAACAGTATTTTGTATAGTTTTTTTAGTTTAAACTCATTTTCCCAAAATTTCCACAAACCTAACGTGTTCGATACAGTCTGCCGCCATTTGTATTTTTCAGATATATCGATAAAGATTGAATGTTTTTGAACCGATTATACATTACATAAAAACACTAAAATCTTATCCAGTTAGGTAGAACACTTACTTTTATTGCCTTTGATAACATTTATTTGTTATATATTTATTTTTTGACAACTTCTTTGTATCTGTGTTTAGTAATACGAACCCTTTTCATTTAATGTAACGTTTAGTCGGCTCGAAAAACAGTGTTTATTGGTGTATTTGAAAGCTACAAATGGTGGTGGACACTGTTGATTACTTTAAGTTAGAGAAAGTGAGTTAAAACTAAAAAAAAAACTATACAAAATACTGTCAGAAACCTACCGATTATGCCAGCCTATGTCATGGTAACATATATTCGGTGAGTTTCAGACACTGTTTTGTATAGTTTTTAGTTTTCAACTTACTTTCCCAAACTTAACGTATTCAACAGAGTCCGCGACCATTTCTGTTTTTGAGCCAATTAAACATTTTACATTACATAAAAACACTAAACAATTATCCAATTAGGTAGAAGCGTAAATTACCTTACCTTTGCTTTCATTTATTTGTTTTTGGACAACTTTTTCGAATATTTGTATAGTAACCCCCCTCCCCCACCATCAACCAAATATTAATTACTAACTCACATTTTTTAAAACAACAACAAAAAAAAACATTTAGCGTTTCAACATTTTTGCTACGTTCGGCTTCATCCACTGATTGTTGGTCAAGTCCAAAACTACAATGATTGACAGAAACTCCCTAGGATCCAGATCAAATTCTGCAAGAGTACCATTTTTTTCAGTTTCGCCTTCTTTTTGACTTTTTACAGTGGATTGCTGTACTAATATAAGAAACATGCATTTTCTCTTTTATTAAATTTTTCCATTACACCAAATTGAGCCACTGCAACGCGTGGCAGGGTACAGCTAGTATATATATATATATATATATATATATATATATATATATATATTTAATTACTGTATAGATTTATTTCCTAGAAATAAATCTAATGAAACGCGTTAGATTATAAACATTGTTTAATGAAGGGCAGAGCTGATATATATATATATATATATATATATATATATATATATATAGTCTATTGTTTGTACAAACATCATTGGTTACATATATACATCCATGTTTCAATAAAATCCTACTCCTACGATTCCACTAAAACATGCATGCACATATATAACTAATAATGGTTGCATCGTAAACAGACTATATATATATATATATATATATATATATATATATATATACATATGCATATATATATAAACACACACACACACACACACACATATATATATATATATATATATATATATATATATATACTGGCTTTGAAGTCCGTAAAAACTGGAAAATATTTTTTAGATGTGTCTCATGCCAAATTAATTATCGAATCTGATTATGTGTTCTTATTTTTTTATTTAGTCCGACCCCCTAATTATTTTGAATTGCGCAGCGAACGTATCGCATAAGAGTGCAACCAATCATTACAAAGGCTAATATATATATATATATATATATATATATATATATATATATATATGCTATTTTACTCCCAAGCAACGCACAGTGCCCCTTAGATATAGGGGGCTACTATTTAAAACACAAATTGCAATGATACGATGTAAGGGGGTTGAGCAGTAGGTATGTTCATATTCCACTTGAACTTCTGTATGACTGTACATTCAGTGAAGCATGAACGCTTGATGGGATTCCATAACTATCAGTTAAAGGGAATAAATTATTAGAATATGGTGGCCTTGTTGATGTGCAAAATACTCTCTGGCTTAAGTAAACTTTTAGCACGGTATATAGTCCTCCTTCGTCAATGAAGCCTTGTAATGGTCTCAATGAATATGTTCTACTTAATGTTTCCTGTGAACGTTAAGCCGATGGGTTTGAACAAACAGCTTTCAGGTAGTGTATCATTAGCAATGGCTCGCAGTGGTCGAAGGGGTTTAGAACCTAGGTGTCGGCAGTATTAAATGTCAGTATCCATTAACGTCCCCATTCCACTGGAGGTCTTCTTCTAACGCTTCAGCCATTTTCTTAGATATGTCTTAATTCTTTCGAATTAGGCCTCGGCGCTAACTGCTATAATTCTCTTAAAGGGCGTCGTCCTTTTTTTTTGTTGAAGTGTCTACATTGAGAGCATTGCCAAAGCTGCTGCGAAGAAGTTGGGTTGTCTCTACCGAGTTAGAAAGCTACTTACGCCTGAAAGTGTCGTATGCCTCTATAAGGCCACCATTTTACATGTATGGAGTACTGTTGTCACATTTGGACTGGTGCATCTGCTATTTTTTGTCACTTCTGGACAGGGTTCTGAAGAGAGTCGGCAACTTGGTAGTTCATGAATTCTCACTTAAGCTCAAACCTCTGTCCCATCGACGAAATGCTGCATTCTTCTGCCTGTTTTGCGAGTATTTTAACGGTGAATGCTCTGACGAACATAAGCACTTGTACCTCCTCAACGTAAATACCTCCGACAAACCCGACAAGCAGCTAAATCCCATCCATACACAGTAGAGGCCCCTAGATGTAAGAAAGGCAATATTTTTTTCCAAGAACAGTTAGACTGTGATATTCCCTTCTGGGGTTCTGCTTTCCTGGATGTACTGGCATGCAGAAGTTTAAGTGTAATGTTAACAAACACCCTGCTACTCATCTCCCTTCATAATATCCCTGCAACTTATGTTCCCGATAGTAACTCCCTACTTCAAAGTGGCACTGTGTTTTTTTTGCGGTGAAAATTGAATATATATATATATATATATATATATATATATATATATATATATATATATATATATATATATATACACGATAGTTATTATTATTTATTTTCTGTGTCTAGCTTACATTATGCAAGCGTAAATTAGGACGAGGACAGAGGATTGAGCTCTATGAAAATCCAATGCATTCTTGAACACACACGAACACCCACACACACACACACACACACACACACACACACACACACACACACACACACACACACACATGTATATATATATATATATATTATGCATATCAGCTATATTGTTTATGCAAATATGAAGTCCGTAGTAATAATAAATAGAGACTTTTTCAAGCGAGATTGCTTATAGGAATGAGATATCCGTAACAGACTTCACTTTTGTATAGACAATATCGCCTGAAAAGGTCTCTAGTTGGCTAACTGGAACATAGTCTTTAATGTGTAGCAATATCTAAAAGATTATGCAAAATAAAATGATATTTCACTTTACTTACGATGTCATTAACCTCGTTAAAACATCATTGGGTGCTTTGGTGTACGGTCTTTTTATCACGCGACATTTCATCACACGACTACTAATCACGGGCTAATTATATCTAGATATTTAATCATATTTTTCATCACGTAGACACTTAATCACATCGACATATTTAACCATTTGGGGATTTCCGAAAGCGCTAGAAGGTTTTTATTTTTTCAACATTTCTTTTTGTTTATTTATTGGAATTCTTCATAATCTGTATATCAATATTCATAGTTGCTGTTTATAAAACAAACTATTTGCAGAAGTTGTTTTTTTTTTTAATAAAAAATAAATAAATTAAAATAAATGGTATGTTTATTGTTTATTTGTGAAACGGTTTTAAAAATATGGCTGATATTCATTTTAAGCGAACAGATAACCTCACTTCTAACTCTTCCATAATTGTCGGTGGTGTTGTTTTAGTCTATAGATTTTAATCTCTCGTAAAAATGACCTCAAAATGGACAGAGGGTCTAAAAATGTACCACAATACAAAAGAATAATCACATAAATAACCAATTATATATCTGCCACTGATGTTGAAACTGTTTGGAATATTTGCGGAGAAAATTTATGAACATCTTGAGAGTAATGGTGTTTTTCCTGACGAACAGAAGGGGTGCCGGAAAGGCTATAGAGGTACCAAAGAGCAACTACTAATTGATAAAGCATTAATGCAGTATGCGAAAAAGAAGAAGCGGAATCTGAGCGTAGCATGGATCGATTACAGAAAGGCTTATGATATAGTTCCCTATTCATGGATACGTGAAACACTATTGATGATGAAGGTTGCTGAGAATATTGTAGGGCTTTTGGAGACAAGTACGGCTCAATGATAAGAGGTGCTGACAGCAAACAGAAAGGAGATGGGGCAGGTTGGCATTAAACGTGGAATATTTCAAGGAGATTCGTTATCGCCACTTCTTTTTGTAATGGTAATGATGCAACTGAGCATCCTCTTGAAGAGAGAAAAATTGGGGTATAACTTTGACCTGGTGACAGACGCTAAACCATCTACTGTTTATGGATGATTTGAAAATATACGGTAGAAATGAAAAGGAAATGAGGAGACTGGTAGAACTTATGACATACTTAGAAGATATTGCGATCGAGTTTGGGATGAGTAAATGTGCGGTGCTGGTGATGAAAAGAGTAGTAAAGGTTCATTCGAATGAAATAGTGCTGCCAAATGGAGAAATCATGAAAAAAATAGAAGACACAGGGTATAAGTATTTGGGAGTGTTGAAGGGTGTAGGCATCATGAACCGAGAAATGAAGGAAAAAGTCAGGAAGGAGCATCTTAGAAGAGTGAAACTAATTGCAAAGTCGAAACTGTATGGAGGAAATCTAATGAAAGCAGTGAATGCATGGGCAGTCAGTGTTTTGAGATACAGTGCAGGAATTTTAGAATGGCCTGACAAGGATTTGCATGCCATGGATATTAAAACAAGAAAAGTTTTAGCAATGTTTGCTATATTTCACATTCGATGTAGCGTGGCAAACTGTATCAAAAGAGGAAAGACGGTGGGAGAGGATTGAAAAGTGTAAAAGATTGTGTTAGAACCGAGGAGATATCTTTGAAGGAGCATGTGGTTAGACGTGAGCAAAGGATGGTTAAGGTTGTGGCAAATGAAGTGGATTAGGAACACGGTTGTTCAAAAAAGTTGTTCTAGGAGAGGAAGCTGCTGCAGAATGCCGGATGTTTGGTAAGACCTCAGAGTCAATTGTGCACCTTGCAACAGGGTATGGTGGACTGGCCCAGTGAGAGTACCGCAAAAGACACGATCGCATGGGACTCCGGATATATTGGGAGCTGTGTAAGAGGGTATGGTGGACTGGCCCAGTGAGAGTACCGCAAAAGACACGATCGCATAGGACTCCGGATATATTGGGAGCTGTGTAAGAGGGTTGGGGTTAAGTGTGCTGGAAAATGGTTTGAGGAGGTGCTTGATGAAGTGAGAACAAGTGAGAATGGTAAGGTAGAGGTATGGTGGGACAAAAGTGTCATAACGACCAAGTAATTGGAACATAATCCTCCGGATTTGATCATCATTGACAAGGTCTAAAAAAACTGGTAGATTGTAGACTTTTCAGTACTTTGGGACAGGAATGTGAGAGAGAAGGAGCACGAGAAGTGGAGCAATTATGCTCCATTAGCCTTGGAGATACGGCGTATACACGGGGTTAAAACACAAATAATACCGGTTATAGTTGGTACACTAGGAGAAGTATCAAGTGTTCTGGAAGGACAATTGAAAGATTACAAATCCCCGATGTTTTAGACGGCCTTCAGACCTCTGTCATTGTAGGTATCACCAATTTCCTTAGGAAAACCCTTGATCTTTGTAGCTCTTGGTTTGAACCGGGATTAAGGAAAATCCTCTGGGAATGAATCCCATCCCTTTCAAGAGAGATGTTGATAAATGAAATCAGAATTATTATTATTATTATTATTATTATTATTATTATTATTATTATTATTATTATTATTATTATTGATAATATAGTAGTTTCAACCTTTGGATGTTTTTAGTTTGATTTTCTTTCTTACACACCAGGTAAATTCCTTCGACTTTAGACATTCAAGCTGTATAAACACTATCGCTGTTTCCTCCAGGCAAGCCTTTTGTAAAATTGTAATAGAAATTATCATCAATGTGATTAAACCATTTATGGTGGCTTTTTTGCTATTTTCTCAAGCTTTTCAATTACAGTGGGAATCACTTGACTGTTATACAGTTCGAGATGCTGATATATTATTGTTGTTTCATAACATTCTTAACTGTATGATGTTTTTTATAATTCATTTTAATTTTCTATTTTTTATTATTTAATTTAATTTATTTATTAAATATATATGCATTAATTTTTGAACATTCCAGCTATATCTTCACACTTTCGCTATTCCCAACAAGCAAGACTTTTGTAAGATTGTAAAAGAAATCTTCTTATCAATCTGATTAAGCCAATATGTTTTTGCTTTTTCATATTATTATAATATGTTTTTTTATATTATTATTATTATTATTATTATTATTATTATATAGTTTTACTTTTTTATATTATTATTATTATTATTATTATTATTATTATTATTATTATTATTATTATTATAAAAACAACAACAACAACAACAACGATAAAAACAACAACCATTGTAATCCGAGGAATATAGAAATAAATTCACGTGAATTGGGAGTATCCAGCTAAATTCTTTTGAAGGAATCATAAGATATGCGGATGAACTAACGAACACAGCTAATTATTGTTATTAGAATTGGCAGGTGAACGCGAGGCACACACCTATTTACATTGGCAGAAGGGAATCAGACTAGAACCATTATGTCTGCCTAATAATTATTTTTCAATATCATTTTTCACAATTACATATACTCTTAAGCTGTAGAAAGCCTCCGGTCTTAAACCTCTTATGATTTATATATATATATATATATATATATATATATATATATATATATATATATATATATATATATATAATTATGTGTGTTTATCATTTCAATAGGCAACTAACAATGTAACAATGTTTCATGCTTTAAGCTATTTCAAGGGAAGTCTGGCAGTTTCGCTCAAGTTTTTCTTTCTCCACATAGTTTTTGTATCAAACGCTTTGTCTTGAAGGTTAAACACTGACGCCGAAACCTAGTAGCTGATGTACTTTTTTTCTTCGTTGCAACGTCTTACCCACCGAAAAGACGTTGCGAGTTTATTTCTACTCTATCTTTCTTTACATGATATGCGATCGTCTGAGCCCCACTCTATGGTTGCGCTTTACAAAATTTCACGAAAAAGACGCGTCTAGCTGCTAAGTCTACCAAAACTTTGCCCTAGTCCCTATCTGTGCCCAAATCAAAGCGCAAATTCCAAGAACAAAACTGTCCGCATGTGGAACTGTTTCGTTGGCTTTCTTTCCTGCTGACTGTAATATGCTATTCAAGTTCAATGTAAACAAGTTTTTATTCAGCCATCCCCATAAATAATCCATTTCTATCATATTTCAACCACTAACTATTAATACGCCGTTGTCTCAGTGATCACCGTTCAATCATTAACCCTTATCCTCAAGTGGCGTTCTGGCCTTGATAAGCTGTGACTCTTTTGTAAGTGCAAAACTGATATTGTTTTTTGACGTTCAAATTCAAAAGATCATAATTCGGTTCATAATAAACGTTATTCATCGAAATAAGAGCCATTAGAATCGACACATTTTTGCCAACGAGAAGTTTATTAATCCCATTAGAATAGAAATCTGGTGTTCTGGGAGCGATTAAGTCATTGAAGGCCGATTCGGCTTTTGAAAAATTTTTCGCGCAGAAAGTTGTCGAGATGCTTGAAAAAGTGATAATCGGTTC